>NW_027507748.1:10948401-11105901 GCF_037356315.1 Lithobates pipiens | reverse complement strand
GGACTGTGGCTCCTCCATGCTTTTGTCCAGACCCCCGGCCGCCACCTGTCCTTCTCAAGACCCCGAATCTTATCAACCTCACCCAGAATGTCGTACACCACCACCTCGACAGGAAGGACATTTTTCTGAATGGAAACCTGACACCGTGCATTCCATGTGAAGAAACGGACCACTAAGCTAACTAGAAAAAGTGTCTCAAAATCTAAATCCAGATGTGTCTCAAAGGCCCCGTACGACCACTCCGCATAACTCAAGTGAGAAAGGAAAGGGATACCCAGAGCCCCACCCACCAGCTTGTAGACTTCTATATTGAAGGGACACTGAAGCAAGAAGTGGTCTATTGTCTCCTCCACCCCACCACATTCTACTCTTGGACAACCATGGTTCTCTGCAGAGCGATGCTTCAGGTTGTCCTTTACATAGAGTCTGCCATGGAACGAGCTCCAGGCCAAATCCAGAAACTTTAAAGGGATTCTCTCTAGATTTAGCAAACGCAGACCCTCCCTCATATCAAGGCCTGGGCAATCCCCCAAGGCCAGTGGCTCACTAAAGGCAGATTCAACAACCCTCCACTCCAGGTCCTTCCTAGAAAGAGACTTAATTTCCTCCGCCGTCACTCGCCACTGCCAAAGCCTTTTCAAGCATTGGGCAACATAAGCTGGGAGCTCACCATGTCGGTCCCTCAGGCTTTTCACTGGCCCTCCATTCTCCCAGCTTCACAGAAAAGGCCTAAACCAGGACTGAAAAATACCAACACACCCAGGCGGTTCCTCTGCCAGCATGTTAGCAAAATTATGTTTCAAAAATATCAGAGAAAAAAAACCCACCAGGTTGACCATACCTAGGCCACCCTTCCGCTTGGGAAAGTAGGTTACAGACCTCTTAACGAGATTCAGTTTGTTCCCCCATAACAGTTGGAAGAAACAGCTGTAGATTCTCGCAGTCTGTTTTCCAAATTCGCAAGGCCATAATCGTCGAGACCATATTTTGATGCCTAAAACTTTAAATTTTCTGTCGGGGCTCTGGGAAGACGTAGCCATCGCCTTCCTCTCCCATCCAAAAAACTTCACTTTTATCCTGATTGATCTTTGAGCCAGATGCCTCCTCTGTCCCAGAGATGTAAACAGACACGTCACCAGCATAGGCCACGACCCTCAGTGAAGGCTCACCAGGAATGCCCAAAGGCACTCCAAACAACGGTCTGCTCTCTAACCCCCAGATGAAGGGATCGTTTGTGAACACGTATAGCAGAGGACTCAAAGTACACCCCTGGCATACCCCTGAGCCAACCTCAAAGGGCTGTCCGATCCAACCATTCACAAGCATGAAGCTTTCAGCCCGTCTGTACAAGGACTTCAACCAATCAATAAAGTCCTCCTCCAGGCCATACTTGCCAAGAAGCAGCCATGGGTACTCATGATTGTCCCGATCAAAAGGTTAAGCCTGATCCATTGCCAGCAAGTACTTTCTCCAGCCTGCAGCCCTGCACCGCTCCAAGGCCTCCCGGACAGCTAACACCACTGAAAGTAGATTGCCTGCTACAGACGATAAACGCCAGAAAATTATTTTTGCCAGTATCTTCCTATCAACATTGAGAAGGCTAATGGGCCACCAATTCTCATTTCTCAAAGAATCGTTACAGTTTGACAGAAGAATCACTGCAGATTGTCGCATTGGAGGGAGAGAGCGAACCCTCTCTCAGACAGCCATTAAAAACCTCCACCAAATATGGGGCTAGAGTAGCCTTTAAGTGCTTATAAAACTGGGCAGTCAATCCATCTGGCCCAGGCGACTTCTTAATGGCAAGCATATCAATAGTCTTAACCACCTCATCTGCTGTGATTTCCTCTGTCAAACTCGCAAGAGAACTGCCATTTCCCAGTCCTGGAATAGAATCCAGAAAACTTGATATGCCTGCTGGATCAAAGTCCCTCCTGCCCAGGAGGTCAGCATAATATGACCTGGCGGTTTTCAGGATCCTCGACTTGGACTTCGTCAAGGAACCTGTACTGTCAACCAGGCCTACATCTGACTTAACTGCTCTACCTTGTTTGCAATTCTGGTAAGGGTCGGGTGAGTGATATTTCCCATAATCCCTTTCCAGAACTAAAGAGGCATGCCTCTCATATTGACACTCCCTGAGAAAGAGTTTAACCTTAGAGATAATCCCTGGATCTCCATTATTCGGCACAAGCCTATCAATTGGAAAAACCCAATGATCCTTCATTTTGTGAGCTTCCACCACTCTGACTTACTGCTGCAAAAGTCCATGATTAATACCTGTGCCTGAAAAAAAATCCTCAAAGGACTGACTCACTTTCACATCATCCAGAAGTGCCGAATCTAGCTTCAAGGTACCCTTCCCCCTAGGTCATGGGTGCTCAACCTGTGGCCCTCCAGCTGTTGCAAAACTACAAGTCCCACGAGGCACTGCAAGGCTGAACAGTTACAAGCATGGCTCCCAAAGGCAAAGGCATGATGGGACGTGTAGTTCTCCAACAGCTGGAGGGCCACAGGTTGAGCACCCATGCCCTAGGTGGTGAATCGAGGCTATTCAGAATCAGAGTCACAGACAGAATACAGTCATTGGAAAACTCCACCACCTGACACACTGGTGCTGAAAAGGCAGAGTTCCCCTTTCAAAAAATATATATATATTCTATTCTGACTATTACCCCACTGAAAAGTGAATCCCATGTTGTCTGGCAGCAATGAATGTGCACATCAACCAGACCTGCCTCTCTAGCTATTTTGTTCAAGAAAAAGCCGCCACAGTCCAGCCTGGCTCCGGTACCTTTCCTGTCGTTAGTCCTAGTGACGGTATTGAAATCACCACTGAAGACAACTTTCTGGGCTGTAACAAGAAAAGGCTTGATCTTCATGAACAGCCATTTCCTGTCCCACTTTGTGTGGGGCCCATAGATGTTGATCAGGTGCAGGTCCTGCCACCCCCATGGAGAAATCCAAGATCATGCATCTCCCTATTTCTATCTCAATAATCCGCTGACAGGTTTCCATGCAGGAAAAAAGTACTGCAACTCCAGTGTAAGGCTTGAGAGACCAGAAAGAGGGGCCGTGCCTCCAGTCCTTCTTCTCCAGATGAATATCAGCCAAGCTACCGGGTCTCTTGCAAAAAGAATATATCAGCATCAAACCTGCTAAGCAAAAATAAGGCCATATTACGAGCACTTACTGATTTTATGCTGGCGACATTAATGGTGGGAACTGCCATCAGGATGATTGAGGTATACGTTTCTAAGTCTGCTTACCCCCCTCCCTACCCGGAGACCCTACATGCTTCAATGTCCATTGTGATTCCTCCTCCATAGAAATCACTGACTCATCACCAGAAGAACTTCCACCCTTCACCTCAGAAAACACTTCAAAAGCATTTGCTACCTCCATCCTCCTAGGTCCAGGAGCTTTGACATCCTTCCTCCTTCTCCACCTCTTACCTTTTTCCTTTTAGCCTCCAACCATTCTCTATCCTCATTAACCATACCCTTGGCAGAACCCCCCAGCCCCCAGAACATCCTCAGCCAAAGCCCCCCCATTAACCCCTCCCCCCACCTCAATCACCCCAACTTCCACATCTTTCCCCCCCGATTTCCACATCAATCACCTTGCATTCTGCACCAGACACTCTCATTCACTTCCCCTTTCCACCTCCCCCCACCATCATCCAATCCATCACTCACTCCACCCCTTGGTGTCTGCTGACCTACAGCCACACTACTGGTACACTGAAGGGGAGGTATTGGTACAACCATACATTCTAGTCCAGCACCCTCCACTGCCTTCACTACACTAGGAGAAACAATAGGCTCAGACAAAGACTTGACAACCACACTTTCTGACACTGACTGGGGAACCACAGACTGGGGGGGGGAGGAGGGTTGTGACATCACAAACGGCCTTACAGACACAGATTCTGACGGGACAGAGACACTAGGATCCCCTGGTACAACTTCTGCCAACCCAGACTCTTCTCTATCCAAATGGAAGAATTCCTCCAGTAGCTCTGGCTTATTGTGCAAAGCCTCAGGACACCGGCTATAAGGGTGACCAACCTTATCACATAGGTTACATTTAATGATGTTACAGTCCCTTGCCAGATGCCCCAGTTCCGGACACAAAAAACACTTCTGTTCTGGACAGTCAGAGGAGAAATGTGCCTTGACTCCACATTTATGGCACACCTTAGGTTGACCAGGGTAAAAGACGGTAATCCTATCTCTACCAATAAAGGCAGAGGAGGGCGAATGCTTGCCCACATTTCCACATACTCTCAACCTCATTGACACTGACCACCCACCCGTCCAGATTCCTCTATCATCCACAATCTTTTTTAGGGGACACAACAAACCTCCTCAACCAGACCCATAAATCCTCAGGGGTATAGACTCATTCCTTGTCAGGATAGACACATTTTTAATCAATGGTTGTCGTGAGACAACTTTAGGGACAAGCCCCTTCCAGTGCGGCTGGCTCCTATATACATGCTCATACCGCTCCCAAAACAGATCCAATGATTCTGGACGCACAAATGACAAATCATATTCAAAGGAACCAGCTGGACTGATAAGAGCATAAATATCCTCCGCCTTAACTCCCATGGTTAGGAACTTATCCACAACCACCCACCTGATAGGTGGAATATCTCCTCCTTCCCACCTGAGCTGTACCACGTTCCTGCATTTAATGGAAGGTGCGTTAGGTGAAAGTCCCACAACTGGCTCCCTTCCACCAGCAGCATGACTTTGTCCGGACACAGCCTTAGCATACCTCCTCCCCGGGACAGATGACACAGAATTATGGGGTTTAGACACATTTAGTGGCTGCTTAGGAACCCCTGAAATCAGGTTTGGTAAATTACACACCGCCTGATCCTTCCTCCTCCCCTTCAGGATAGCAGTCCCACTCACCATAGTCCCAGAAGTACCACAATAACTAGCACTCCCGAAATCAGGTAAAGTCGTCCGTTCAGAAAAAACACCGGCTGCTTTATAATCCATACGGCCCTCCTTATCTGCAGTGTTAGTGTCCATATGGGATTCCTGTTCCTTGTCCTCAAAGCCAACAGGAACATTTTTGTCTGGATTCCCATCATCTCCTCCGGCATTCCCTGCCGATTGCATGGATCCATTGATAGATGCAGTGTCTTTCTCTGTAGCAGTAATCACAGGAATGGCATCCATACACTGTGAGATATTCTCAGCAAGCACTCCTTTACCATGATCCTCACCTGATGAGTCGGTGCCACTCAAGGGAAATCCGCCATTTTCCTCAACCTCCTCCTGGGATGACCCAGGCTGCTGGCAAGGGAGGGGGGCCGATACTGACTCAGACACAACAGATCCTGAGACAGGGGTAGTACTGGGGCCACCATTTGAAGCCAATTCCTTACCCCCCATCCACACTGTCGTCGTTGCTCTGGCATCCACGCTCTGGCTGAAACTCGCAGAGGCACTCACCTTCATCTGTTGGAATCTCTCCTCATTCTCATATTTTTCTCTAAACACACCACTGCTTTCCTTCAGAGAAGCAACTAGCTTCTCCTGCTTCTTCAATGCCTCCTCCAGAGACTTAAGCTTGGAGTCTTCCCTCCTACTGCTTCCAGACTTACTGTGCAGAAATGTATTTTTTCCTGAAATCCGCTTTCAGGACAGAAAGTTTCTGTACCTCCTTTAAAATACGGCAAAGTCTGTTCACCACTTTATCCTGGAATGCTGATAAGGAATCCCCTTGCATGGGGTCAGGCCCAGGATCCAATGCAGCATGAGCACATGGTGTAGGCCTCAGTGCCTCTGGGGAGCCTCCACCTTCGTCTTCCCCAACATGATTCATGCTTGCCTGGGAAAATCCTGCAGGACAGGCCCCAGGCTTACTGCTTCTTTCAGCTGAGATCCCAGCCAGCATCACCCTGCAAAACAGCACCACTTGGGGGAGAAGCTCCTCCGGTGCTGAGACTGATGTGACTGGCTCAGTGTTGTCTGTACAGCACTGCAATATATGTCAGAGCTATATAAATGTATAATAATAAAAGGGCAGAATCTCCTAAAAGAGCTCCCTGGAGGTGGGGACTGTATCTGAGCGTGGATTGGGCTTCAATGTGACTGGTTGGTTATTATTAGACAATGACGGAAATGATTGTTTCTTACCTGTGACTGACAGATATGTCCCATTCCCACGGTATGGATGCAGGTGGTTGTCCCGCACTGTGCAGGTGTAAAGTCCGGAGTCATTAGGGGTGACAGAGGAGATAGTGAGAGAGTTGGGGGTGACCGTCATTCGGGATGAGTTGTCCAGATATCCCCAGGATCCATGTAAATTCCAGGAATGGTTCAGAGTCACCCCCACTTTTACATTCTTCACAACACAGGACATCCGGGCCGTGTCACCGGCAGACAGGTTGAGAAATGGAGGATCCTGGATCACCGTCATAGTCCTGACACCTGGGGGAAACAAAGCACATTCACCACCCACTTATTATATATATATATACACAGTATAGTTATTAATTAACTAAACTCAGCATCTGAGATTTATATAAAAAAATATTAAAAAAAATATATATAAAGCAACGATCCCACCTATGCACCACAGAAGAATATATATATAATGTATAGTGCAAACAAGATTAAGTGATATGGGATTTTATTTTATTAGTAATTATTAGCCTTTATTTTGCCATATATTTATTATTATTTTATTTTTTAACTACTGAGGAGGTTGCTCATTACATGATCAATTGTATAGCCATTTTATTAAAGACCATTCGGGGGGGGGGGGGGGCTTTACATTTTACAAGATTTAAATACTATTGCTATTTATGTGAACATGTTTACTCTGAGACATAGTCATGGACTATGGGTTTTAGGATCATCCTTCTTCTGTCACTTCTGTGACTCGGGAGCACGGATGGTGAGCATAATACTTGGATTCCTGCCCCGGTGTCAAGGTCGTAACATATGCTTAAATGGTTAATCATTTGGATATGGGATTCTATAAAATAGAGGTTGCTGTGCCATACAGCCAATCCCGGTACGAAGTTGTGATGACGAAACGCATCAGGACGTGGCTGTACAGCAACCCGGAAGTAACATGTCACAGACATAGAGGTTTTTATTATCACGGGCAGACCAACTTGGTATTAGCACCACATCCCTTTAATTTGTTCGATGAAAAAAGGGGGGGTTGGGATTTTTAAGGTGCAGAATAAATTGAGGTTTTTATCAACTATAATGTATAAAAGATTTTTTATTTTAAAGAGCAAAATAAAAAATTGGTGAAACATAACAATTAGCAAGTACAGTTTGACAAGATTTTATGGAAACAGCACTAAAGTGTAAATTTCCCAACATGTTTCTGTCATGGGAGAGATGCCTAAGGCCGCGTACACACGGGCGGACTGTCTGATGGACTTGGTCCGCTGAAAAGTGTTTCAGCGGACAATCCGCTCATGTGTGGGCTTCAGCGGACTTTTTCAGCGGACAGTCTGGCGGACTAAGTCTTTCGGAATTTCCGTAATATTGTCCGTCCAACTTTGGTTTCAGCGGACAGTCCGCTCGTGTGTAGGCAAGTTGGACGGACTAAGTATGGCGCATGCTCAGAAAGGATTTACACGGCCGAAGGTTGCATTGCAGTGTATTGGACGTCGAATTTCTAGTCCCGTCGTACGTGCTGTACACGTCATCGCGCAAGCTTTCAGCGGACTGTCTGTTCATCGTGTGTGGTCAAGTCCTTTCATTCAAAAGTAGGACGGACTGTCTGTCGGATTGTCGGACGGACTTAGTTGGTCAGACAGTCCGCCCGTGTGTACGCGGCCTAACACAGGCATCCAGCACACATTAAACATTAAAGGAATCAGGCTCAAAGGTAAGTGAATATATATATATATATATATATATATATATATATATATATATATATATATAATATATATATATATATATATATATATATATATATATATATATTATATATATATATATTGATTAAAGATAAAAACACACGTGCAAACCAAACACAGCAAACATGAACAAGCAAGAATGTAAATAATACACAGCAACCCCAAAACCCTAATCTAACTAACTATATATATATATATATATATATATATATATATATATATTGTACAGGACGCCAAGGTTGGGTCCTGGACGGGTACTATATATCACCTATATTTGGGATGTGGTCCCTTTAAGGGAATCATGGTAGGCTCAGGGGGTCACCCAAAATGGGTGACAGATTCCGGGTGCAGTTTGCGGGAGTGGACTGATTCGCAGTCCTCTCTGTATTTTTAGAGAGGTAGTTGGGACCCGGAATTTGGGAGGCTCTAAAGTGTCATTTGGGTGGGAAAGAGCCTCCCTCCCTGACCACAGGGGGTTAACAGCCTCCAGGAAGACACACAGCCCATAAAGACAGGAAGTAGTCAGAGAGGTGTGGTGAGAAGGAGAAGGAGTTGAACACCTGTCTGAGGAGCTGTCTGGCTGTGCTGTTATATTGTTTGCTGTTTTGGAGGCTGCATAAAGGTCTCTACAAGGACTCTTTTTGGTGAAGACCTTTTCTACAGAACTGTAGGTGTTTTTCCTTTTTTGTATTATTTTTGTGCTGAAGACAAGCGGACTTTGATTTATAGTTTTACATGCTGAAGAAAAGCTTTATTTTTGATTTATTGATAAATAAATATATTTTTGGTTTCACCTGACAACGGTTTAAGCACTTAATCCCGCAGAGCTAGTATCCCCAAACTTCACAACTGGTGTTTTGGATGCTGGCAAAAGTGCATTTGCAGCCGCAAAAACCGTTTAAAAAACTGACATTTAAAAGAGACTGTGTACAAATTGCATGTCTTGGGTGAAGCCAGCCCAGACGCTGCAAGCAGCAGGCAAAGACATGGAGGAGGTCATCAGGGCTTTGGCACAAGCCACTGTGGCCCAGCAGCAAGCTACCGCGACACAGCAGCAAGCTACCGTGACACAGCAGCAAGCTTTAGCAGACGCAAACCGTCGCCATGAGGAAGCGATGGCTCAGCAACAGGAAAGCACACGGCTGCTAGCCGCCCAGTTTACCGCTCAGCAGGAGTCCACTCAAGCACAGGTGACTGCCTTGCAGGAGACAGTACAGCGGCTGGCTCAGGGACGTGAACAAGTGGCTGTTGCCACTGGCAACCAGGTGTCTGTGAGGGCCAGCCATTTTTTACAAAAATTAACGCCCAGCGATGACGTAGAGGCCTTTCTCACCACCTTTGAGAGGATAGCAGAGAGAGAGGGGTGGCCCCGTGACCAATGGGCCGGTATTATCTCCCCTTTCCTCACTGGTGACCCGCAAAAGGCCTATTTTGACCTCCCAGCAGAACATATCAGCGACTATGAACGTCTGAAGGCAGAGATCCTGGCCCGCCTAGGAGTGACCACAGCTGTCCGGGCTCAGAGGGTGCATCGCTGGCGGTACAAGCCTGACCGACCACCCAGGTCGCAAATGCATGAACTGGTTCAGCTAGTTAAAAAATGGCTGCAGCCAGAAAAACTGTCAGGCCCACAGATGGTGGAACGAATAGTAATGGACTGGTACCTGCGGTCCCTGCCAGATGACCTACAGCGCTGGGTAAGCCATGGAGACCCCGCAACCGCTGACCAGCTGGTGGAGTTGGTGGAAAGGTACACCGTGGTGGAGGACCTGCTTGGGCCTGCCAGGCGCAGGGAACCCACACCAAGGGCAACCAGACCAGCCATAGCGCCTAGGAGAGAAGCCCTGCCAGACGCTGGGATCCGCAGAACCGCATCATCTGCTACAGAACCTCGAAGGGTGGGTCCTGTCCCAAGAACAGGAGACCTACAGTGTTGGCGATGTCGGTCCTGGGGACATACCCGGGCGCAATGCCCACTTCAGGAGGAGCCTATGGACTGCGGAATTGGTCGGAGAAGCTCCTTCTACGTGCAAAGAGTCTGCACCACTCACCTGGATCCAATCACAGAACAGTTCGAGTGTGAAGTGTGGGTGAACCACCTTCCTGCCAGGGCGCTACTGGACTCTGGTAGCATGGTAACTTTGGTACATGCCAGGGTTATTGGGAGACTTGGCCCTGTAAGGAAAACCCTACGGGTAGTGTGCATCCATGGGGACACCAAGGAATACCCCATGGTTTCAGTGACTGTGTCATATGGCCATATCTCAGTCAGAGGTCGGGGTAGTGAGAAGTCTAATACATGACATTATAGTGGGGCGGGACTGTCCACTGTTTTTCGAACTGTGGAGCCAGGTACAGATGGGGCTGCCAGGACAGCCAGGAGAGTCTGAGGAACATGGGCCTGAGACCCCCACAACCCACCCCACTGATACAGAGATACCCATTGTTGATAAAAATACCGTAGAGAATGTTAAGTTAAAGGATGTGTCTGTTTCAGGTTGCAAAACCGAGTTAAACACTGAGGGGGGGGAAGTCTTCCCGTTACAGGTTATGCTGGGGGAGGATGACGAGGACCTCTCCCCATTACAGTCCCCGGCTGAGGAAAGTGAAGGGGAAACATCCTCAAGGCCAGTACACCCAGATCTAGATGTACCCAGGGGTGCGTTTGGCACCGCCCAGCTGCGGGATCCCACCTTGGTCAATGCCCGAGAACAGGTTTCGGTTGTGGATGGGGTCTCACAAATGCCAGGAGCAGACCAAAGGTTTCCTCATTTTGCCTTAAAGGGGGACTTGCTTTATCGAGTGGCTGAAAGCCGTGGGGAAACTATAGAGCAGTTGCTGGTTCCCCAACCGTATAGGCGGATGCTACTCGATCTAGCCCACAACGACGCACTGGGAGGACACTTGGGGGCAGAGAAAACAGAGGCCAGGATAACTGACCGGTTTTACTGGCCAGGGGTGAAAGTTGAGGTTAAAAGATATTGTGCATCTTGTCCCATTTGCCAGTTAACTGCCCCAGTGTCCCACTATAGAAGCCCTCTGGTACCCTTGCCAATTATTGAGGTTCCATTCGAGCGGATCGCTATGGATCTCGTGGGACCCCTGGTAAAATCGGCAAGAGGGCACCAGTATATATTAGTCATCCTAGACTATGCAACCAGGTACCCAGAAGCAGTTCCTTTGAGGAAAACTTCCTCTAAAGCCATTTCCCGAGAACTATTTCAGATGTTTTCGCGAACCGGTTTTCCTAAAGAGATATTAACGGACCAGGGCACCCCTTTTATGTCAAAGGTGATGGCGGACCTGTGCAAACTGTTCCAAATTAAGCAGTTGCGGACGTCCGTCTATCACCCGCAGACTGATGGCCTAGTGGAGAGGTTTAATAAAACTTTGAAGACCATGCTCAAAAGAGTCGTCCAGAAGGACGGGAAGGATTGGGATATGTTACTCCCTGCCCTTTTGTTTGCCATCCGGGAGGTTCCACAAGCATCTACGGGCTTCTCCCCATTTGAGCTAGTGTATGGGCGACGGCCTCGGGGGTTGCTGGATCTGGTAAAGGAAACGTGGGAAAGTGAGTCCTCACCACACAAAACCATAGTAGAGCATATCTCTCAAATGCGAGAGAGGGTGGCTAAGGTGATGCCACTGGTGAGGGAGCACATGCAGAGGGCTCAGGAAGCCCAAAGAAGGGTGTACAACCGGTCTGCAAAAGTCAGACAGTTTCAAGTAGGAGACCGGGTGGCTGTCCTTATACCCACAGTGGAGAGCAAGTTCTTGGCCAAGTGGCAAGGTCCATTTGAGATAGTGGAAAAAGTGGGGGAGGTAAACTATAAGGTACACCAGCCAGGGAAAAGGAAACCATACCAGATCTACCACGTGAATTTGTTGAAACCCTGGAGAGACAGAGACCAGGTATCCGCGGTGGTAGCGGTACAGTCAGGAGACCATGCAGGGATCGACCTGGTGCAGGTGGCTGCTACCTTAACTAGACCTCAAACCCAGCAAGCAAAGGAATTTCTTCAAAGAAATAGGGACATGTTTTCAGGGTTGCCAGGACTCACCAATATCATCGAGCACGACATTGTAACCGACCCCAAGGTAAAAGTGCGGTTAAAGCCTTACCGTATCCCAGAAGCTCATAGAGTGGCAGTGTCTGAAGAGGTGAAAAGAATGCTCGAGCTTAATGTCATTGAGGAATCGCAGAGCGAGTGGTCGAGTCCAATCGTGTTGGTACCCAAACCCAACGGCACTCTTCACTTCTGTAATGATTTTAGAAAACTGAATGAAATCTCCAAGTTTGACGCTTATCCCATGCCATGGGTAGATGAGCTTATTGAGAGGTTGGGGCCTGCCAGGTATATTACCACGCTGGACCTCACGAAAGGGTACTGGCAGATTCCCCTGACCAAGGAAGCTAGGGAGAAAACGGCCTTCTCTACCCCAGAAGGTCACTTCCAGTACAAACGAATGCCGTTTGGGTTACACTCTGCCCCCGCTACGTTCCAAAGGGCCATGGACAAAACTTTGCGTCCACATCATCGGTACGCTTCGGTGTATTTGGATGACATCGTCATCTTCAGCCCTGATTGGGAGTCACATCTTCCCCGAGTTCAGGCAGTCGTAGACTCCCTGAGAAGAGCAGGATTCACCATAAACCCAGAAAAATGTGCAGTTGGGGTGGAGGAAGCCAAGTACCTTGGGTACATTGTGGGTAGAGGGTTGGTAAAGCCCCAAATGAGCAAGGTGAAAGCCATACAGGACTGGCCCCGTCCCCTAACAAAGAAGCAGGTCAGAGCGTTTTTGGGCCTAGTTGGCTACTACCGGAGGTTTATACCCAACTTTGCCACCATTGCTGCTCCCTTGACTGACCTGACCAAAGGCGGAAAGTCAGTGATGATAAAATGGAATAATGATGCCGAAAAAGCTTTTCAGAAGCTTAAGACGGCATTGTGCCAGGATCCAGTGCTTGTTGCTCCAGACTTTAATAAGGATTTTGTAGTACAGACAGACGCTTCAAATGAGGGGTTAGGAGCAGTCCTGTCGCAGGTAATCAACGGGGAAGAGCACCCCGTTGTTTTCCTGAGTAGAAAGCTGACGGCAGCGGAGAAAAACTACGCGGTGGTAGAGCGGGAGTGTCTGGCCATTAAGTGGGCCTTGGACTCCTTGCGGTACTTCCTCCTGGGCAGAAGGTTTCGCTTGGTATCTGACCACGCTCCACTGACCTGGATGAGGCAAAATAAACACACAAATGCTAGAGTAACGAGGTGGTTTCTGTCTCTCCAGGAGTTCAATTTTGTGGTGGAGCACAGACCTGGGAAACTACACCAGAATGCTGATGCCCTCTCCCGGGTCCACTGTATGGTGTCAAATGGTGCCTCCAACACCTCCGCGTTGAGGCAGAGGGGGGGGATATGTACAGGACGCCAAGGTTGGGTCCTGGACGGGTACTATATATCACCTATATTTGGGATGTGGTCCCTTTAAGGGAATCATGGTAGGCTCAGGGGGTCACCCAAAATGGGTGACAGATTCCGGGTGCAGTTTGCGGGAGTGGACTGATTCGCAGTCCTCTCTGTATTTTTAGAGAGGTAGTTGGGACCCGGAATTTGGGAGGCTCTAAAGTGTCATTTGGGTGGGAAAGAGCCTCCCTCCCTGACCACAGGGGGTTAACAGCCTCCAGGAAGACACACAGCCCATAAAGACAGGAAGTGGTCAGAGAGGTGTGGTGAGAAGGAGAAGGAGTTGAACACCTGTCTGAGGAGCTGTCTGGCTGTGCTGTTATATTGGCTGTTTGCTGTTTTGGAGGCTGCATAAAGGTCTCTACAAGGACTCTTTTTGGTGAAGACCTTTTCTACAGAACTGTAGGTGTTTTTCCTTTTTTGTATTATTTTTGTGCTGAAGACAAGCGGACTTTGATTTATAGTTTTACATGCTGAAGAAAAGCTTTATTTTTGATTTATTGATAAATAAATATATTTTTGGTTTCACCTGACAACGGTTTAAGCACTTAATCCCACGGAGCTAGTATCCCCAAACTTCACAATATATATATATATATATATATATATATATATATATATATATATATATATATATATATATACACAAGGAAAGGGAACACATATATAACAACAAGGCAGGGATGAGAGACAACGGGAACAGGAGGCCAGATGGAGAAAGCAGAAGCATGGGGGAGCCAAGGCAGGAATCAGGGGACGAGTCTCAGGAACCAGGTACAGGAAACAGAGTCCAGGACAGGGCAGGAAGCGGATCAGGAACGGGCTTCAGGCAATGGATAAGATCAGGCAGGGACAAGTCTTTCAGTGAGGAATTCTAAAGGGCGGGCTTATATACTCCCAGCAGTTCCACATCAGGTGCAGCTTGATCACTAGAATGTGCCATGTCCCATCTGCTGGGAGACACCCGCTGGTGGCCACCAGAACTGCACCCTTTGATGCCAAAAGAAACAGTGACACCAGCAGGCGATCCAAGCAATAACAGTGTTCCTGACAGTTTTGCCCATATGTCGGGCTTCTTCAGGGGATGCTGTCCAATTAGAGGTACAAGCCTTCTATATCTCTTAAATTTTAATTAAAACACTGCCTGAATTCACAGGTGTCTATCTGCGTCATGGGAACCATGTGCTACAGGCAGCCATAGAGGGCATTCAAGGACCAGAAAAACAGGTCCTGTAGTGGACTCAGTACCGAGGGATGAATGCTGTCTAAAGCCACCAATGCTTATTTCTAAGGGTTCCAGCAGGATGTCACAGACAACCCGGAAGTGACTTATCACGGAAAAAAACAGATGCGATCGTTCAGGTGAGACCCGGCTTTACTGGGCTTTGTGTCCATTGGAATCGGTTGATGATGGAGATGCATTTTTTTGCAAAAAATACCTTTTTAACTTTGCAAAATGAGGAATGTTTGATGAGTTTAAATAAAGCATATGCTAGTTTTACTTTCCCCTTCTATTGCCAT
Organism: Lithobates pipiens; assembly: GCF_037356315.1. NCBI lineage: Eukaryota > Metazoa > Chordata > Amphibia > Anura > Ranidae > Lithobates > Lithobates pipiens. The sequence continues at coordinate 11,091,009 of NW_027507748.1, read as the reverse complement.
GTGTGAGCTCACAATCTGAGTTTTGCTACATATAAGTCGGAGGCCGCCGCTGATGTAATAATTAACCTTCTAGTTGTAAAGCACATTTGCCGAACATGAGAATGTGAGGCCAATCCATCTGGTGAGTGTAAACCTAATGGGGAGGTCGTGGCACACTGGCACATGGTGCGGTGTGAAGAACGTCTAATGCCGCGTACACCCGACCCGACCGGACTTTGCGGCAGAAAAGGTCAGACAGAATCATTTCATCGGATATTCCGATCGTGTGTGGGGGCTTCAGCTGACTTTTTTTTTTTTTCATAAATTCTGACGGGCCTAGAAATAGAACATGTTTTAAATCTTTCCAAAGGAATCAATTCCTATCGGGAAAACCGTTCGTCTGTATGCTATTCCGACAGACCAAAAACAACGCTATTGGCTACTGGCTATTGAACTTTGTTTTTCTACTCCCCTTGTACGTCATCGCGTTCTAAACGAACTGACTTTGGTGTGATCGTGTGTAGGCAAGTCAGTTTCAGCGCAACTCCATCTGAAAGACCGCGGGGGTTTATTCTGATGGAAAAACCGGTTGTGTACGCGGCATAAGACTGAAGCGATGGCTAGGGGTAAGAGTTAATGAACTAGGAGTTGAGCACTGCTAGTCTAATGCCGCATACACACGAGCGAATTGTCCGGCGTACTTAGTCCGGCAAACAATCCGGCGGATAGTCCAGCGGACTTTCTACCGAACGGACTTGGCCACACACGGACACACAGAAAGTCCGGCGATTGCTAGCGCGATGACGTACAGCACGTACGACGGGACTAGAAAAAGGAAGTTCAATAGCCTGTAGCCAATAGCTTCCTTTTTCGTACTTGCTTCTGAGCATGCGTCATTCTTAGTCCGCCGGACTAGCACACTGACGAACGTATTGTCCGCTGAAACCCAAGTCCCAAGATTGGACTGCAAAACTACTTTCTTAGTCCGCCGGGCTTTACGCTGGAAAAGTCAGCTGAAGCCCACACCCGATCGAATTGTCCGGTGAAATGCGTTTCATCGGACTAAGTACGCTGGACAATTCGCTCGCGTGTATGCGGCATTAGCCTTTGTACACGCGGTCGGACATTCCGACAACAAAATCCGTCTGATTTTTTTCTGACGGATTTTGTCCGAAACTGGTGTTTCATACACACGGTAGGACAAAGTTGTCGGAAAATCCGATCGTTCAGAACGTGATGACGTTTGTTCGTTGCAACGGGACTACGTTGCGGCTAGCAGCCAATAGCTTTGGTCTCGTAATTTGATCTGAGCACGCGTGGCATCAGAATTCTCTACAAACGATCGGACTTTGTCCAATCGGACCATGTTGTCTGAAAATTTTATATCCAGCTCTCAAACTTTGTTGGTCCGACATTCCGACGGAAACAGTCCGATGGAGCCCACACACGGTCGGATTATCCGACAACACAGTCCGATCAGACATTTTCCATTGGAATTTCCTACCGTGTGTACAAGGGCTAACACACATCCACCAAACTAATTCTTGGAATATTTATTCACACACACACACACTACTGTAGTATATTACACCTGAACTTGGGTTATGAAAATCTTTACCCTTGCAGTGGGTCAAGGTCACTTTTAGCCCTTGTACACACGGTCGGAGAATCCGTCGGAATGTGTCCTACCGGACCGTGTTGTCGGATAATCCGACTGTGTGTGGTATGCATCGGACTGATTCCGTCGGAATATCCGTCGGACCAAATTTTCCAACATGTTGAAAATATTTTCCCACCAACTGGTCCGATCGGACATACTCCGATCATGTGTAGAGAATTCCGATCGGACAAATTCTGCTCAGATCAAATTCCTACATCAAAGCTATTGGCTACTAGCCTGAATGTAGTCCCATCGTAACGAAATTACGTCATCACGCTCTGAAAGATCGGATTTTTCGACAACTTTGTCCGACCGTGTGTATGCAACAGTTTCGGACGAGATCCGACGGACAACATCCGACGGATTTGGTTGTCGGAATCTCCGACCGTGTGTACAGGGGCTTACAAGTTTTTATCCTGTTGCCTCCACAGGGCGCTCACATTACAAGCTTCAAACACACACGGCAATGTGTTTCCACACTAAAACTAAGGCCGCGTACACACGGGCGGACTGTATGGCCTACTTAGTCCGTCATACAATTCGACGGACAGTCCGTCATACTTTCGAATGAACGGACTTGACCACACACGGATGCACAAACAGTCCGTCGAAAGCTTGCGCGATGACGTGTACAGCACGTACGACGGGACTAGAAATAGGAAGTCCAATACACAGCAATGCAACCTTCCGCCGTGTAAATCCTTTCTGAGCATGCGCCATTCTTAGTCCGTCGAACTAGCCTACTGACGAGCGGACTGTCCGCTGAAACCAAAGTATGTCGGACAGAATTACGGAAATTCCGAAATACTTAGTACGCCAGACTGCACGCTGAAAAAGTCAGCTGAAACCCACACACGAGCGGACTGTCCGCTGAAATGTGTTTCGGCGGACTAAGTAGGCCATACAGTCCGCCCGTGTGTACGCGGCCCAAGCTGGACCAATTCCAGCCAACAAATTTCCATTTGCTAAAAGCTCTCATGTTACACAACAAAAAAACTAAAATATCGTATTTTCTCGTAGATTTGTTCCAAAACACATAAAGGCTAATTTAAGCTAAAAAAAAACAAAAAACAAAAAAAAAAAAACCCACACACCAAACCACGGACCATAGTTATATAAAGTATCAGCACTCATTATCAAAGACAAAAGAGGTCCTTAGATTATGGTGGATTATGGAGGGGACATTCAGGGGGTTCTCCAACCATACAGGGGTTCTCCAACCACAGCCAACGTACCTGTAATTAGACCCAAGAGCAGCACCATTGAGATCATTGTTAAAAGTGGAACCAGCGCCCTTCTCAGATGTCACCCAATAACTGGACTCCACCCTCCGAGCAGACCAAATGTTGCGTCATGGTATTTTGGTGAAGGGTTGACCTGTAGTGTGAAAATAAACAGCTTGAAGATGGAAAATATGAATTTTAGCTGCAGACCACATTAGTACTTCAATGAAAAAAGTTTTCTGGAAAAAAATGTTTCAGAGAAAGACAAAAGGCCTGACTGACTGTAAGCCCTTGTACACACGGTCGGAGATTCCGACAACCAAATCCGTCGGATCTTGTCCGAAACTGTTGCATACACACGGTTGGACAAAGTTGTCGGAAAATCCGATCTTTCAGAACGTGATGACGTAATTTCGTTACGACGGGACTACGTTCACGCTAGTAGCCAATAGCTTTGATGTAGGAATTTGATCTGAGCATGCGTGGCACTTTCTCTACACATGATCGGAGTATGTCCGATCGGAGCATTTCGTTGGAAAATATTTCCAGCAAGTTGAAAAATTTGGTCCGATTGATATTCCGACGGAAACAGTCTGATGCAGACCACACACAGTCGGAATATCCGACAAAACGGTCCGATCAGACACATTCTGTCGGAATCTTCGACTGTGTGTACAAGGGCTAAGCCCTTGTACACACGGTCGGAGAATCCGTCGGAATGTGTCCTATCGGACCGTGTCATCAGATAATCCGACTGTGTGTGGTATGCATCGGACTGATTCCGTCGAAATATCCGTCGGACCCAATTTTCCAACATGTTGGAAATATTTCCCGACCAACTGGGCCGGTCGGACATACTCCGATCATGTGTAGAGAATTTTGATCGGACCAAGTGCCACGCATGCTCAGATCAAATTCCTACATCAAAGCTATTGGCTACTAGCGTGAATGTAGTCCCATCGTAACGAAATTACGTCATCACGTTCTGAACGATCGGATTTTCCGACAACTTTGTCCGACCGTGTGTATGCAACAGTTTCGGACAAGATCCGACGGACAAAATCCGACGGGCAAAATCCGACGGATTTGGTTGTGGAAATGTCCGACCGTGTGTACAGGGGCTAAGAAGTACTGGACGTAAAAGTGAACGTGTTTGAAAGAGTTCCTGGTTTTAACTGTAATGGTCCGGACCTGTACAGAAAATGAACCATTTACTATTCATTACCCTCTACCTTCTGCCCATTGATCTACTGTATTAGCTGCCTCCAAAGGCCATAATGACTTTGCAGGATGGAAAGTCATCTATACGTCTAAATGTAGCCCCTCCCACTGCCAAAATAATTTTAATACCTCCAGATCTGGTCACCTCCAGGAAGGTCCTCATATTGAAACCAAACAGCACTGGCCTCAGGTCATATGGAATATCAAAAGCAAACCAGCCTCGCCTTCTTTTTGACCATTAGTGGTAAAGGTGGAAGGCATCCGCCAACCTGAAAGTAGCGCTGTGCCTCTTCTTCATGCTAATGTGGAAGAAAAGAAAGTAGAGGAGCACCTGGTATCCAATAAAGGTAAGTATGTTTGTATTTTATTTGAAGTTTCATCAGTAAAAAGAGGCCAACACTTTTCGGGGGACTAAGGACTACCCCTTCATCAGGGCTGTTAGTGGAAGTGGTTATGGAATAATCCTGTTGGGTGTCTTTGGCACATGAATCGGACTGTTAGATGTTCACAACTGAAGCTTCAAATAAAATACAAATATATTTACCTTTATTTGATACCCAGGCGTTCCTCTTTCTTTTCTTCCACATTATACATCGACTTTTAGGCCACACAGTGAGGTAGCAGCCCAAGCCCAAACTTTTCCTTAAACTGGACAATACTATTCCCTGATGAAGTCACATGACAGTGACGAACACGCGTCGGAAAAAGAGAGAGAGAGAGAGAGACACCGGAAGTGACGTCCGAGCCTGCCGTTCGTCGTTTGTTTACACTTGATGCCTGTTTTAATCATACTAAATGTGAGTAACCTGATAATTTTATTAAATAAAAATTGCAATACCGAACTTACTACACTATCCAGTACAATCTTTTATACTTTGTGAGGTACACCTGCCCTAAGACATTGGGTATAAAGGAGTGAGGAAACCCCTATTGTGGCCAATATATGTTGCTACATGCTGTAACCTTACAGCTGTAAGGTAAGGGGACATCTATCCATTTATCCCACGGAAGCAGGGGCGTAACTATAGGGGGTGCAGCAGTCGCGACCGCAACTGGGCCCTGTGCTGCAGGGGGCCCATGCAGCCCCCTCTACATATGGCCGGCAGCAGCATAGGCAGCTAGGGGTACCAGTGCACCATGCACACGGGTGGCTGGAGGTGGAGGGTGACTAGCAGAGCTCCATGCTCGACTATTGCACTGGCTGCTCTTTAGTTGTGCATTCCTCGCATGACCTGTGTCCTCAGCCGGCTCCTCAGAGTACCCCTCTCCTGCTCCATGCATTGCCGCTCAGTCCGATGTCTGTTCTCCCCAGCCAGAGTACCGCCCCCCCCCCCCCCCCCCACGAGTCTGGCCCACACTGCACTGCATACTTCTCCCGGGTAAACAAACTTTAAGAACACAGATGCAGTGCAGCCCTATGGGAGCTCCCTGGAGGACACTGCAGGCTTGTCTGCCAGCCCCCCTCCTCCCCCATCATACACAGATGATGAAAGGTCTTTCTGGAAGATATGCTGATCGCCCGTCCAACACACTGGATGGAGCCCAGGCCAACATGGATGAGTGCGCGGCCTGCAGCTTGGTCATGGTGAGTGAGAGGACCCCATCCCCCACACACCATTACATGCCCCCTCCATCTCCCCCTGGGGACAGGGACCCCTTCTCACCTGGGGGCAGTAACTTAATCTGCCCTGGAGAAAAGGACCTCATCTCTTCTGGGGCCGGGGACCCCATCCTGCCTAGGGACAGTCCCCCAATGGGGCACCTAAAAATAAATAATAATAAAAAAAAACGACTGATGCCAGTGGTGGAACTACAGGGCTCACAAAGGTCATACCTGTGACCACGCCCTGGAGTTCCACCGCCGGACTCGGAGGGAAGGGCCCTGGCCGGGGTTCAGGGGGGCCCTTCATGGTTTCTTGCATCGGGGCCCTGAAGGTTCTAGTTATGCCACTGCACGGAGGGAAAAGAAGGAGTGTGGTACTGAATTGCCTGCATGATTTGCGCAGCACACTACGTTGGAATGCCTTTTGCCTGAATGCTGCGTCAGCAACATTTGCACTCATTTCACTATTTAGACTGTTTTATTTTTTGATTCATTGTTCGGATTAATTGGCACTAAGCACTTTATTTTAACGGATCTGGTTTTGAGTTTCAATAATTTCTTTTGATTATTCATTTATTATATACATATATGGTGTGTGCACTAGTCACTTTACTGGTTCATGTTTTTTTTTTTTTTTTGCACCACTAAGATTTAGCACTTGGCACTTTATTTCATAGTGGTGCTATATTTCTAGCACAGTTGCGCTTTGATTTATATATGTTATGACATATTGTTATTATCTGACCACCTATCCTTTGCTACCATTGTAATTAAGATCAGCACGGTTCATATAGTGGACTATTATCAGATATAATTCATGTTCTAGCACTTTATTTTATATTTATTTGCTTTGCCTTCACCCCCCTCCCCTTCCCTTCTACTTCCTTTATCCCTATACGGCACTATCATACATATACATTTTTATCTACACTGGCTCTATGCCCTCACACCACCTACCAGAGTGTTTGAGGGGTAGAAGGAGCCTTTCTTGAGCTATCCCTCCTCATTTGGAGCCCTAACCCTGTACTAAGCACTGTCTCTCACAAGCGGGGTGCTCTCCCTACCATGAGAAGCGTGTGAAAATGATGTGGGGTTCCTTATTTAGAAGGTTCCCTCACCCAAGATGGCAGTCAAAGTCTCTTAAAGCGGAGGTCCACCCTAAAGTGGACCTTCCGCTCATCGGAACCCTCCCCCCCTCCGGCGCCACAATTGGCACCTTTCAGGGGGGAGGGGGGGTGCAGGTACCTGTACAGTACAGGTATCTGCACCCACTTCCGGGATAGCTCTCTGCGGAAAGGGGCGTAGATTACGCCCCTTTCCGCAAGTGCCCGCCCCTTTCCGCAAGTGCCCCGCTGCCTGCTGGGAAACACACAGATCCCAGAGGCAGCGGGGACCGTCCTTATTGCGCAGCGCAACTCGCGCATGCGCAGTAGGGAACCGGGAAATTAAGCCGAAAGGCTCCATTTCCTGATTCCCATACTCAAGATGGCGGCGGCAGCACCCGAGAGACGATCGAGAGATCGGCTTCGGGTGCCGACATCGCGGGCACGCTGGACAGGTAAGTGTCACTATTTTAAAAGTCAGCAGCTGCAGTATTTGTAGCTGCTGGCTTTAAAAAAAAAAAAAAACGCGGGGTCCTGGCGGACTCCCGCTTTAAGCCCTTGTACACACGGTCGGAGAATCCGGCGGAATGTGTCCTTTTGGACCGTGTTGTCAGATATTCCGACTGTGTGTGGTCTGCATCGGATTGATTCCGTCGGAATATCCGTCTGACCAAATTTTCCAACATGTTGTAAATATTTTCCGACCAACTGGTCCGGTCGGACATACTCCGATCATGTGTAGAGAATTCCGATCGGACAAAGTGCCACGCATGTTCAGATCAAATTCCTACATCAAAGCTATTGGCTACTAGCCTGAACGTAGTCCCGTCGTAACGAAATAACGTCATCACGTTCTGAAAGATCGGACTTTCCGACAACTTTGTCCGACCGTGTGTGTATGCAACAGTTTTGGGACAAGATCCGACGGATAAAATCCGATGGATTTGGTTGTCGAAATGTCCGACCCGTGTGTACAAGGGCTAAGAGTTTGGTGTCCAACCAGATTACTTTCCTCTGTTAGTGCACTACATAGTCATATTTACCAGCCCCTTCCTTATCTGAATGAACACAGTGAGTGATCAGTACTGGCTCTTAGCACATGCTACTACAGTGATTTACAATATGTCCAGCAGCCCCTCAGGCAGTATATAATGTTTGGGGGTTCTATGTAATTTTCTAGCCAAACAAATGATGATTTTTACATGTAGGCGAGTAATGTCAGAATTGGCATGGTAAAAGGGGTGATTATGGTATTCATCTATTGCGCTCCATGTTTGAAAAGGAATTTGTCTGGTTACTCGAAATGTTGGATTTATTTTATGGTGGTTTATGCACTTTAACTTATTTGTGCTTATCTGCTTTGCACTTTAAAGTGATACGTAACACATACTGTTTAATTTACATTGTTACTTCTATCTCTGTATGTAGATGATGGCGCTGTAATTATTTTAATTAAAAAATAAATCCCTTTTTCCTAATGGATATCCAGCTGTCACATGACCCGGCTCTCTCCCAGTCTGTCTGCAGGGAAACATAGGCAGGAGGAGCTTCTAGTCCTCTGCTGCTGGTAGCATGTTCAAACCCCCCTCCCCCCCCCCAAAAAAATGGCCTTTAGAATACAGAGTGTAGCACCCTCTACCAGAAGGTAGGTGCTAGTTAGGGTTGTTTTACTAGGTTTGTTAACCACTTCAGCTCCGGACCAATAAACACCTTAAGGACCAGAGGTCTTTTTGCAATTTCGCACTGCGCTGCTTTAACTGGTAATTGCGCGGTCATGCAATATTGCATCCAAACGAAATTTGCGTCCTTTTCTTCCCACAAATAGAGCTTTCTTTTGATGGTATTTGATTGCCTCTGCGATTTTTTTTTTTTTGCGATATAAATGGAAAAAGAGCGAAAATTTTGAAAAAAAAAGATATTTTCTTCTTTTTGTTATAAGAAAAATCGAATAAACTAAATTTTAGTCATACATTGAGGGCAAAATTTATTCAGCCACATGTCTTTAGTAAAAAAAATGTCAATAAGCGTATATTTTTTGGTTTGCGCAAAAGTTATAGCATCTACAAACTAGAGTACATTTTCTGGAATTTACACAGCTTTTAATTTATGACTGCCGATCTCATTTCTTGAGGTGCTAAAATGGCAGGGCAGTACAAATCCCCCCCAAATGACCTCATTTTGGAAAGTAGACACCCCAAGGAAATTGCTGATGGGTATGTTGAGCCCATTGAATATTTATTTTTTTTGTCCTAAGGGATTGAATAATGACAAAAAAAAAAAAAAGTTGTCACTAAATGATATATTGCTCACACATGCCATGGTTATATGTGGAATTGCACCCCAAAATATATTCCGCTACTTCTCCCGAGTATGGGGATACCACATGTGTGGGACTTTTTGGGAGTCTAGTCGCGCACGGCACCCCGAAAACCAATCACCACCTTCAGGATTTCTAAGGGTGCAAATTTTTGATTTAACTCCTCACTACCTATCACAGTTTCGAAGGCCATAAAATGCCAAAATAGCACAAAACCCCCCCAAATGACCCCATTTTGGAAAGTAGACACCCCAAGCTATTTACTGAGAGGCATGTTGAGTCCATGGAATATTTTATATTTTGCCAAAAGTTGCGGGAATATTACAAACTTTTTTTTTTTTTGCACAAAGTTGTCACTAAATGATATATTGCTCACACATGCTATGGGCAGAAGTCAAATTACACCCCAAAATAAATTCTGCTGCTTCTCCCGAGTACGGGGACTTTTTTGGAGCCTAGCCACGTACGGGACCCCGAAAACCAAGCACTGCCTTCCGGATTTGAATATAAAATGCTATAAAAAACAAACTAACCAGAGTCACCCGTAACACTTATACGGTGATCAGTGGTGAAAGGGTTAACTAGGGGCAATCAGGGGGTTCAAATTTTTATTAGGTAGTATATGGGGGTCCCTGGCGCTATATAAAAACCTGACGGGGAACCTAAATAACTAACTGGCTAACCAGCGTCACCAGTGACACTTATACTGTGATCGCTGGTGAAAGGGGGTGAAAGGGTTAACTAGCAGCAATCAGGGGGTTAAAACCATTATTGGGTAGTATATCGGGGTACCTAGCGCTATAAAAACCTGGCGGTGAACCTAAAAAAATAACTAGCTACCTAGCGACACTGATGCAGCGTTCAGAAAAATTATCGCTTAGTGACACTGGCAAAAGGGGGTGAAAGGGTTAACTAGCGGAAATCAGGGGGTTAAAACCATTATTGGGTAGTATATCGGGGTACCTAGCGCTATAAAAACCTGGCGGTGAACCTAAAAAAATAACTAGCTACCTAGCGACTGTAGCGACACTAATGCAGCGATCAGAAAAACGATCGCTTAGTGACACTGGCAAAAGGGGGTGAAAGGGTTAACTAGCGGCAATCAGGGGGTTAAAACCATTATTGAGTAGTATATCGGGGTACCTAGCGCTATAAAAACCTGGCGGTGAACCTAAAAAAATAACTAGCTACCTAGCGACTGTAGCGACACTAATGCAGCGATCAGAAAAACGATCGCTTAGTGACACTGGCAAAAGGGGGTGAAAGGGTTAACTAGCGGCAATCAGGGGGTTAAAACCATTATTGGGTAGTATATCGGGGTACCTAGCGATATAAAAACCTGGCGGTGAACCTAAAAAAATAACTAGCTACCTAGCGACACTAGCGACACATGCAGCGATCAGAAAAATGATCGCTTAGTGACACTGGCAAAAGGGGGTGAAAGGGTTAACTCTAGGGGCAATCAGGGGGTTAAATCTTTATTGGGGGGTGATAGGGGGCTACCCTGGACCTAACACTAACTGTCCTGACAGTTTTTACTGTCACAACTGACACTGAATGCATTGATCAGTAAAGAAATGATCAATGCAATCAGTGACACTGTGACTGGGGGGGGAGGGGGGGCGGGGGGGGGGATCGGGGGGGGGTTTGTGTGCCTGTGTGTACCTACATGTCAGTGTAGTGTTGGTGCACACTTACTATTAGTCTTCTCCTCGTAGTCCGGTCAAAAAGACCGCCCCGAGGAGAATGACATCACTTCCTCCTTCCTGTGTAAACAATACACAGGGGAGGAAGCTTCTCATTGGCCAGGAGCGATCCAGAGGGGGTGGCCGAAAACCAACGGCCATCCCCTCCTCACGGAGCGCTCCTGGACCGAATCGGACTGCCGTAAACAGCGGGAGGGGGTCCGATCGGACCCCCCACCCGCTGGAAGGCAATCACGTAGATGTACGTGATTGTGCCTGCCTGTGCCATTGTGCTGACGTACAATGGCAATACGGCGGTCCTGAAGTGGTTAAAGTGGTGTTGCCACCAAAAAAAAAAAAAATAGCTGAAAATTCATAAAAAAAATAAAAAAAAAACCTAATTGGAAAAAAAAAAATGTTTTACTCACCTAATACCTGTTGCTAGGGGGTTCCTCGTAGTCTTCCTTTTTCAATGCCCGGGCTGGTGACATCACTTCTCCTCGCGCCGCACAGTCATCTGGGACTTGTCACGTGTCCCAGATGACTGTGCGGCGTATCACGGCGCCGCTCGTGCATGCGCAGTGGGTGCCCAGCTGTGAAGGCACAGCCGGGTGCCCACAGTAAGTGCGTAGCGGGGAACGAGGGGAGGGGCTTCGTTCCCCCGCATCGCTGGACCCTGGGACAGGTAAGTGTCCGATTATTAAAAGTCAACAGCTGCAGTATTTGTAGCTGCTGACTTTTACATTTTTTTTTTTTAGGGGGCACCGCACTTTAACCTCCCTGGCGGTATGATTCAGTCTGGAATAAGGTGCTGAAAGCGGTACAATTATTTTGCATGGAAATTTGGCTTTTATTTTGTAGTCCTGTAATTAGGAATAACGCTCTGAAATCTCTTCAAACCAGAGTCTAGCGGACATCCCGGGTATGATAAAGTTTATAATATAATAAAGAATAATAAAAATTATTCAATAATGTAATCAAATCCAAAAAAAACTGAAAAGGAGACATGTTTTGGTTGCTATGGACAATCTCCAAATTCCAGGCAGTAAAAAAATAGGATTTTTATATACAGCTTACCTGTAAAATCCTTTTCTTGAGAGTACATCATGGGACACAGGAGCTTCATTACATAGTGGGTTATATAGGCACCTCTGGTGATTGGACACTGGTTGACCCAATTAAAGAGAATTCCTCCCCTATATAACCCCTCCCATTAGGGAGGCACCTCAGTTTTGTAGCAAAGCAATAAGAAACCACGTAAAACCCAAGAGGGGCGGGAGCCCTGTGTCCCGTGATGTACTCTCAAGAAAAGGATTTTACAGGTAAGCTGTATATAAAAATCCTATTTTCTTGATCATACATCACGGGACACAGGAGCTTCATTACATAGTGGGATGTCCCATAGCAATGCTCAGGTTGAGGGGAGGGAGACACAGATCATAATTGAAGACCGCCAGGGACCTGAGGACCTAAACTGCAGCCTGCAGAACACTACGCCCAAAGGCGATATCCTCTTGCCCTCTGACATCCACCTGATAGAATCTGGTGAATGTGTGGACTGATGACCAAGTCGCAGCCTTACAGATCTGAGCCAGGGAGGCCTGGTGATGCACTGCCCAAGAAGCACTTACAGCCCTAGTAGAGTGCGCCTTCACCTGAAAAGGAGGAATCTTCCCCTTTAAATCATAGGCCTGAGAAATAACCTGTCTGATCCACCTCGAGAGAGTGGACTTTGACGCTGCCTGACCCCTTTTAGGGCCCTCCGGCAGAATAAATAGACAGTCAGTTTTCCTTATCTGAGCAGTTGCCTGAAGATAAAGACTGATTGCTCTAACCACATCTAAAGTGTGTAAGGACTCTTCCTCTATGGACTGAGGGTTTGGAAAAAAGGATGGTAGGATTACATCCTGATTCAGGTGAAAACCTGAAACTACCTTAGGTAGGAAGGACCTGTTGGGACGCATGACCACTCGGTCCTTATGGATAATTAAATAGGGCTCTTTACAGGAAAGAGCTGCCAATTCTGATACCCTTCTAGCCGTGGATATGGCTACTAGGAACACCAGCTTCTTTGTCAGGAGAGTTAAGGAAGCCAGATGCAGAGGTTCAAATGGTTGGGCTTCTAAGGCCGAGAGAACCAAATTCAGATCCCATGGGCATACCGGAGGTTTGACTGGCGGTCTCATCCGCATAGCCCCCTGGATAAAAGCCCGTACTAGGGAATGTGATGCAAGCGATCTTTGAAAAAAGACCGATAGGGCCGAAATCTGCACCTTGATGGTGCTTATGGCCAAATTCATTTCAAGGCCTGATTGGAGAAAGGCCAAGATTCTGCTAATGACATACCTTCTGGGATGCCATCTCCTGGGTTCACACCAGGAAACATATGCCCTCCAGATCTTGTAATAGATACGCCTGGAGGCCGGTTTTCTGGCATTGACCAGAGTGGAGAGGACTGGCCCCGAAAGACCACGGCCTCTCAAAATGTGGGTCTCAGCAGCCAGACCGTCAAATTCAGACTGCGTAAAGCAGGGTGGTAGATTGGACCCTGTGAGAGCAGATCTGGCCGGAGAGGGAGGGTCCATGACCTGCCCACTGCCAACTTCATGATTTCTGCGAACCATGGTCGCCTGGGCCAAGCCGAGGCCACTAGAAGGACCGGCTTCGTCTCCCTCTTGACCCTTCCCAAGAACCTCGATAACAGCGGGTTCGGGGGGAAGGCATAGATCAGATTGTACTGATCCCAGGGAACTGTCAGAGCATCTGACCCCTGAGCAAGTGCATCTCTTGTCCTTGACACAAAGTTGTCCAGTTTCCTGTTGAATCTGGACGCAAACAAATCCACGTCTGGAGTGCCCCACCTGTGACATATGTCTTGAAACACCTCGGGGTGCAGAGCCCATTCTCCTGGGCACAACTGCTGGCAGCTGAGATAATCTGCCTGCCAATTCTCCACTCCTGGGATGAAGACTGCAGAGAGGCACGGAACATGCTCTTCTGCCCAGACAAGTATGCGATTCACCTCCTTTTGGGCCACCAGACTTCTGGTACCGCCCTGGTGATTGATGTAAGCCACCGCGGTGGCATTGTCGGACTGAATCCGAACTGGGAAACCTCGCAGTCTGTGAGACCACTCTCTGAGTGCCATGTAAATTGCCCGAATCTCCAAGATGTTTATGGGCAGCAGACTTTCTGTCGCAGACCATTTTCCCTGCGAGCATGTTTCCTGCAACACGGCTCCCCAGCCTGTCAGGCTGGCATCCGTGGTGACAATCTTCCATAAGAGGGGAAGAAAGGTTTTGCCTTTCAGCAAATTTTTGGTCTGTAACCACCAGACAAGACTTTTGCGTGCCCGAGGGGATAAACGCATAGGAAGATCCAGGGATTGGGGCTTCCTGTTCCAAATCGCAAGGATGCATCTTTGCAGGGGCCTTGAGTGGAACTGGGCAAATGGAACGGCCTCGAAAGAGGCGACCATCTTTCCCAACAGTCTCATGCACAACCGAATGGCGGAAGATCTTCTGCCCAGAATCAGGTGCACTAGATCTCCAATGGCCAAGGCCTTTGGTTTTGGAAGGAACACCCTGCCTTGAGTGGTGTCGATAATCAGACCCAGATAATCCAACCTGGTGGTCGGTTGTAAAGACGACTTTTCTAGGTTTATAATCCAACCTAGGCGGCCCAGATGTTCTAGCGTTTTGGTGACGCTGCGACTTAGGCACGCTGCAGTTCTCTCTACGAGAAGCAAGTCGTCTAGGTAAGCCATGACGGCTATGCCCTGAACTCTTAAGATTGCTAAGAGAGGGTCTAGAATCTTCGTGAAGACTCGAGGGGCCGTAGCTAGGCCGAACGGCAGGGCCACAAATTGAAAATGGCGCTGCTCTACCGCAAACCTCAGAAACTTCTGGTGTGCGGGAAATATTGGCACATGGAGATATGCGTCTTTGATATCTATTGATGCCATGAATTCTCCTCCCTGCAGGGAGGAGACCACAGTGCGTATTGACTGCATCCGGAAGGTCTGGATGTGTAGAAACTGGTTTAAGTCTCTCAGATCCAAGATAGGTCTGACACTTCCGTTTGGTTTTGGAACGGTGAAGAGATTCGAATAGAAACCTGAACCCTGATCTTTCGGGCTCACCTCTACTATCACACCTTGGGATAGTAATTGATCTAAGGCCAGAAATAGCGGTTTCTGCTTTATCGGATCCCTGGGGATCCTTGACCTTAGAAAACGAGAAGGTGGAATCTCCTGAAACTCTAGCTTGTAGCCCAGAGATACTGAAGAGATCACCCATTTGTCCTGAATCTCTTCCCGCCAGGCGCCTGCAAACTGCAGGAGCCTTCCCCCCACTCGGCCGAGCGGGGGCGCCCCTTCACAAGGATGTCTTGGAGGTCTGCTTGGCAGGCTTCCGCCCCCAAGTCCTTTTCTGTCCCTGGGCTCGGCCCTGAGGCTTTCCAGCCGAGGAGGGCTGCGAAGGCCGTCGCCACTGTTTAGAGCTTGACGCTTCAGGAGAGAGAGTACGCCTGAAAGAAGGACGTTTACTCTTCTTGACTGGAAGGAGTGTAGATTTACCTCCCGAAATATTTTGGACGAATTTATCTAATTCTTCTCCAAACAACCGTTCCCCTTTAAATGGGAACCCAGCCAAATGCTTCTTGCATGACATCTCAGCAGCCCAATTCTTTAGCCATAGAGCCCTACGCATGTGTACCAGCATGAGGGACAAACGTGATGCTTGTTGGACAGAATCCAAAATCGCATCAATTATGAAACATAAGATGTGAGGCATCTCTGCATATTTCTCTACTTCCTCATTAGGAAGGAGTTCAAACATCTGTTTAACCTGTTCCTTAAGGAACTGACACAACCCCACGGCTGCGACTGTAGGTTGCACCACAGCGCCGGCCATGGAAAAGGAGGCTTTTAACAAGGTTTCCAGCTTTTTGTCAGCTGGATCCTTAAATACCTGCGCATTATTCAAAGGACAAGTTAGGTTTTTATTCACACAAGAGATAGCCGCATCCACAGATGGGGCCCCCCACTTCTTGGTGAAACTTTCCTCCACGGGATAATACATAGAAAACCTCTTGGGAGGAGTAAACAGTTTATCGGGATGTCCCCAGTCCTTATACATCAAGTCAGCCATTAAAGGATGAATTGGGAAGGAACAAGCAGTCTGTGGGGCTTTCCTGACTCCCAGGGAAGAGACAGAGGATGTAGCGACTTCAGCAGCTGGCATTCTGAACGTGGTACGCACCAATTCAGTGTAATACTGCACCTGCTTTCTGAGTGCCTGGGAGGAGGGGACTGACTCCTCATCCTCTGACTGATCCGACTGCTCATGATCCCTTTCCAAAGATAGGGATCTCTCCTCATTTTCAGAGCAACTGTCTGAGAGAGGAATCTCAGCAGAGGGAGGGGATCTACCCCTTTTCTTGCTATCTTTTAGGGAAGCAGAAATAAAATTCATTATCCTCCCTTCAAAACTCTCCAATGAAGCCCTAAGGGAGTCCTCCGTAACATAGACCGGGGCTGCGACATTAGGAGAGGCTGCAAAGCCTGAAAGGGGCACTGACTCGTCTTGAGATGCAGGCTCCACTCTTGCAGAGGGGGATGGTAATCTGCATGCACCTTTAGAACCCCTAGACCTAGGCGGTGACCTGCCAGTGCTTTTGTTACCTGCCCCTGAAACCCTCTTACGAGGAGACATAGTACTGAGCTACAAAGCAGAGTTACTAGTGTAAAATGCAATCACTTTGTTGTGCTTAAAGTCTCACAATAAATCAATATAAGCTTAACTGCACAATATGATGCTGAGTAGGTGTCTTAAGGTTCGCCTGGATCCAATCCCACGGATGCTTACAGCCCACAGCTCCTGTGTCTCACCTTACAGTCCCCTGACGCTCTGGGCTTTTAAAAACGGCCGTTTTGGCGCCTGCATAGCAGCCTGGAGCACTTGATTGTGCACAGCTGGCAACCACACCCCCCCCTCTCCCTATTAGGCCGGGAGCGCGCCCGGCGCGCGTGCACGCGCCCGCGCGCGTGCACGAGGACCGCGGGATCCGGAGGGGGGAAGGGGAACCCAAAAGGAGTGACCTGGGACCCCCTGATCTGCGTGGGACCCCTTTTTTATTTGTATTGTGGCAGGGACTGCAAGGAAACGTGATAGCTGGGAGGACCAGGCATTTCACTGAGCGTGTTTGTTTTAAAGGCATGTAAGTATGCATCAGGCTTGCTCTTACTCCCTCAAGTGGTGGAAACCAGGTAAGACATACAACTACTCAAAATGAAGAAATCCATTCATATATTAAATATATAGGATGACTTCCCATACCTGTTCCCCGCCGCAGGAATTGCTGATTTCAGACCAATTCCAGCCTTCACCCATCACGGCGGGTATTGTTAGCCAACCTTCAGGCGTATCTGGGAATCTTACGAAAAGATTCTCCTACCTGGGCCTTGTAGAAAACTCTGCCAGAACTTACGGGCGCCCTGAGTAAACAGTACCCCAAGTCTGGTTGTCCCAGAGTCCAGTCTTCCAATGGAGAGGACTTACAGGCAAAACCTCGTGTCTTCGGCAGACGAGGCCCGGGTACCATACCATCTTGGGAGTCAATTATCGGCCCGAGGTATGGATCCGGTTTGTTGTAGCCCTTCGGCCCTCGCCGGGACCCGCATAGAGCTAAGTTTTACGTGACCATCGACCAGACACTGGCGAAAAAACTGAGGTGCCTCCCTAATGGGAGGGGTTATATAGGGGAGGAATTCTCTTTAATTGGGTCAACCAGTGTCCAATCACCAGAGGTGCCTATATAACCCACTATGTAATGAAGCTCCTGTGTCCCGTGATGTATGATCAAGAAACAGTATTTATAATATAAAAGTGCATGCAGGGCATTGCACAGACCACTAGGGACAAAGGGGTGTGTATTTTTTAATACAGCACTGTAATCTGTAAGATTACAGTGCTGTGTGTGTTTTGTGTGTTTTTACTTTTTTGAATTTGCCGCCGTTCTCCGCTCCCGTGCGCCGTAACGTCGCAGGGAGCGGAGCTCGGCGGCATTCGGCACTGTGAATCGAGCGGAGGACAGCTCGATCACACAGCGCGGAGGACATCGCTGGATCCAGGGGACAAGGTGAGTAACTCTCCCTGTGTCCTCCCCTGCATCGAGCGGTGCGATCCCGAGTCTGGCTCGGGGTTACCGCTCCTGTAATGAAAATCCCAACCCGAGCCAGACTCGGGATTACCGCTAGGAAGGTTAAGCACAGGCAAATTTAGGCAGGCTTATGCTGCATGCTAGGCCTGTCTGTTTTGATTCTGGGGCTGGGAGTGTTTAGAGTAGCAGTGGACGTTACCACCTGGGTTCCAGTCTGAGGCGCCTCCCCCCTGTTTCCAGGGAGAACGTTCTGGAAGAGGAGGTTGGGCCTAGAGCTGGAGTGGCAGGCAGCACATGTGGGAGCGCTGACCAATCCCTCACTGGCATTGGCAGGGGGCGGGCCTCCTATATGTGCTGAGGTCACATGCTGCTGGGGCATATTAGTCGACTGGGTGAAGTGAGGAATGGAGTACTAGACCGATGCAGGAGGCCATACCCATCTGGGGGGGGAGGGTTGGGATCGCAGGAGGGGGCCCAGGGAGAACTGTGAGGGAACATTGCCTTCACACGATCGCTGGCAATGTCTCTGTCACCACACGGTCGGTGGTAGGGAGCTCCTGGAGTAGAAGGGGCAGGAGAAGCTGTCGGAATGCATGGTTTGGGAAAGTTCCTCCTCAAGGACTCAGGGCTGGAAGGTTGGAAGGACGGTGAGTGTTACCACAGTGGATGGCTGGAGGTGCCGGGGAGTCTGTGAAGAGAACTCTGCTAGTACACGGTCACTAGTGGAGTCTTCATCAATACACACGGTGGCTGGTGAAGAACCTTGGATCAGAGAAGAGACTGTGGGGTCAAATCAGTGTGGCTGGGGAACACATGATTTGCAAGATGGACTGGCTGGGAGCAGTAGTCCATGTCCTAGATGTAGCGTATTACATTTTGGACAAAGTGTCATTCATGTGTAAATTTAGTTTTTGCCTCAGAACAGTAAAGGGGTTCTGAGGGTCAATTACGTAGGTTGAACTTTGACATCAGTTTGGCTGGGCTGTGTTGGAAGTTCTGCCTAGTCACGTGTACAGTGAGGTGCACAGGACAAGCCAGAACCAGGCCTGGTTGGACGTTTTGGGTATCAGCCTTCTCAGAACCAATCAGTGGGAGTGCCGGGGCCCGCTGAGGAGTCTGGGAAGGGGTACTTAAGATGTTGAGGTCACGTGTTTGGGAGAGGAGTTTGTGAGGCCCGTGTGGTCTGGTCTTGGTTTCCAGGACCGGGGTAGCCCCGTGAGGGGTCCCAGTCACAAGGTGTCCGACGCTCCGCAACATGCTTCTGTCAGTTACCCCCAATAAACCCATCTGGTCTGAGGTAGGGATCCGTCTGTTCCCGAGTCTCGGAACCGGCTGGTCTGAGGTGCAGTAACTGAGGGAGGATTCAAGGCGTCCGGGTGTGCTCTCGGCTTGGAGGGGCACCACAGCTCGTCGAAGTGACCAGGGGAGGACTCTTCGGAGGAGGGCCGGCAAGCTGGCATCCTGAGAAGTGCCTGGTTACTGAGTTGGGAAGGACACTGGCAAATCCACACTTTTTCCAGTACTATCAAGGAGACAGAGAACGTTCCAGGTACTGAGGAAAAAGGTTCCTGTTCACTTTCAGTTATAATTTGTACACGTTCAGAGGATTTTACAAGTTCTGAATCAACGTGCTGACTGCCATGATTTCTGGCTAGAGATCTGTTCAGCCTTGAAGTGCCCAGCTGCGAGTGGCTACTCTCTGGGTGGTATAAGAGACTTTGTCATGTCTGCAGTTCAAGGTGCCTGAGTTCTTCACCCCTGCCTTCTGCTCGTATCCAAGACTGTGTTATTGGATGTTACCCTTGCAAAATAAAACCTTTCAAAAAGGACTTTATTGGTGCCAGCGTCCAAGTTGTTGGGTATCAACCCCTGGGAACCCCTAGACATGGAAGAACAAGCCAAGCGGAGGTAACCGGTAAGCCCAATAAGTCAAGGCCGCCCCACAAAGGGTTATGGCCGCTACATAGAAAATAGACTTTAACCTACTAGGCCTCCGCAAAGAGGTCCTGCAGGCCTCAGGCCTAGTAGCAGCGAGCCACCAGAGCCAGTAGAGGGGCTTATTCAGAGTGAGTTCTTCATTCCCATTAGAAGAGGATGTGTTATACCCTAATGTAACTACAAGTTGTGTAGGAGGAAACCAAGTGTGCAAGGAGAAGCAAGTTTGGGCAGGTGGTGAAGAGACCATTACTTTTACACGATCAAAAGTGATGTTTCTGTCCCTCACACGGTGACGGATGGAGAACTCTTATGCCGCGTACACACGACCGGACTTTCCTTCAGAATAAACTCCGAGGGTCTTTTTCAGATGGAGTTCCAACCAAACGGACTTGCCTACACACGATCAGGCATGTACTGGCCATCGGGACTACCGGGAGTTTCCCGGTGGGCCGATGGCTCAGTGGGCCACTCTGATGTAAGGGGGCTGGTGATGGGACACTCTGATGTAAGGGGGCTGGTGATGGGACACTCTGATGTAAGGGGGCTGGTGATGGGACACTCTGATGTAAGGGGCTGGTGATGGGACACTCTGATGTAAGGGGTGCTGATGGGACACTCTGATGTAAGGGAGCTGGTGATGGGACACTCTGATGTAAGGGGGCGCTGATGAGACACTCTGATGTAAGGGGTGCTGATGGGACACTCTGATGTAAGGGAGCTGGTAATGGGACACTCTGATGTAAGGGGTGCTGATGGGACACTCTGATGTAAGGGGGCTGGTGATGGGACACTCTGATGTAAGGGGCTGGTGATGGGACACTCTGATGTAAGGGGGCTGGTGATGGGACACTCTGATGTAAGGGGGCTGGTGATGGGACACTCTGATGTAAGGGGGCTGGTGATGGGACACTCTGATGTAAGGGGCTGGTGATGGGACACTCTGATGTAAGGGGTGCTGATGGGACACTCTGATGTAAGGGGGCTGGTGATGGGACACTCTGATGTAAGGGGCTGGTGATGGGACACTCTGATGTAAGGGGCTGGTGATGGGACACTCTGATGTAAGGGGCTGGTGATGGGACACTCTGATGTAAGGGGGCTGCTGATGGGACACTCTGATGTAAGGGGGTGCTGATGGGACACTCAAAATGTAAGTGGGCCGGTCTGGATGAAGTCCAGGGCCAAATTTCTGTCCCAGTCCAGCCCTGCACACGATCACACCAAAGTCCGTTCATTTCGAACGTGATGACGTACGATGGGACTAGAAAAGGAAGTTCAATAGCCAGTAGCCAATAGCTGCCCTTGCGTCGTTTTCAGTCCGTCGGACCAACACACAGACGAACGGTTTTCCCGATAGGAATTGATTCCATCAGAAAGATTTAAAACATGTTCTATTTCTAGGTCCGTCTGAATTTTTTAAGAAAAAAGTCAGCCAAAGCCCACACACGATCGGAATATCCGATAAAATGATTCCGTCTGACCTTTTCTGCCGGAAAGTCCGGTCAGGTGTACACGGCATTAGTAACAGCAGTCTGCATGGAGTTGCAGGGAGCAATAGTCTGCATAGGAGATGCAGAGGGAGTAACAGTCTGCAGGGAGCCGCATGAGAAGATTTCTACTTAGTCAAGTGTTCGCATTCAATCTTCAGGCTCTAAACAATTCAGAGTATATTGAATATTGTAAATATGATGCCAATGATTTATCCTATGGGAATCCCACATCCCGATCCCTATCCAAGTTGTACCCCCCCCAATATAACAACAAAAACAAAGCTCGCATACAACTGTTGATTGTCTCTGGAAAGGATGCATGACGTCTGGCAGTGGGGTGATTTGGCAGATTTTTTGTCAGTAGTGCTAACACCATGCCTACAAGAGTAAAAATAAATAATAATTATTATCAATAAACTGTTTTAACTTGTCATGCAAATATACAGCATATTTGAAATAAAATCTTTATTATTTTTTGGCAATAGCATGGTGTGGATGGATTTCTGTTAGTCGCAAGTTGTGTCACACCCCTCCAGCCTGTGTCTTAGAATAAAAGGGAAGTGAAGCCTCCATTAATCTACATGTAATGCTCCACCCACCTTTTGTGTTTAGCTGGTTAGTGGGCATGGAGGGGGAGGGAGGGAATGGGCTGTCATTTACCCCACATGTGTGTCTCTATAGTCACATGAGGTACAAAGCAAGAGAGAGCGCACACCAGCCCTAGTGCATTAACGTTTATTAAATCTAATAAGCCCTAGTGGATTCAATACTTTTTAGATGCACCTCAGTGGAACTGGATAGGTGGGGACAGCGCCGTTCTTGATTTGGATATATAATTCTATAGTCACATGAGCTGCTTAGATGTGATAGGGAGGAAATTCTCAGCATAGAAACTCACTGAAAACTGAGCATGTGCAGAGCTGCCAACACGGCTCTGCAAAATCCCTAGCTGAATTGGGGACATGGACAGGAGGGGGAGATAGAGAGCAGCAGGATCAACCAGGTTTTTGGCAGAATACAGAAAAGGAATCTCAAAGTGACTGATTGAGTATGAACAGCATGGAATACACCAATTATTGATCGGTTTTTTTTTTATGATGTGGGTTTAAACCACTTTCAGACCGGACCAATTTGCTGGTCAAAGACCAGACCACTTTTTGCGATTCGGGCACTGCATCGCCTTTAACTGACAATTGCGCGGTCGTGCGACGTGGCTCCCAAACAAAATTGACGTCCTTTTTTTCCCACAAATAGAGCTTTCTTTTGGTGGTATTTGATCACCTCTGCGGTTTTTATTTTTTGCGCTATAAACAAAAATAGAGCGACAATTTTGAAAAAAACGCATTATTTTTTACTTTTTGTTATAATAGATTTCCCCCAAAAATATATAAAAAAACATTTTTTTCCCTCAGTTTAGGCCGATACGTATTCTTCTACATATTTTTGGTAAAAAAAAAAATCGCAATAAGCGATTATTGATTGGTTTGCGCAAAAGTTATAGCGTTTACAAAATAGGGATAGTTTTATAGCATTTTATTAATAATTTTTTATTATTATTTTTTTTTACTAGTAATGGTGGCGATCAGCGATTTTTATTGTGACTGCGACATTGTGGCGGACACATCGGACATTTTTGACACATTTTTGGGACCATTGTCATTTATACAGCAATCAGTGCTATATAAATGCAGTGATTCCTGTGTAAATGACACTGGCAGTGAAGGGGTTAACCAGTGGGTGGCAGTGTAGGGGTTAAGTGTTCCTAGGGGTGTGTTACTAACTGTGGGGGGGTTGGGCTTTCATTTAGTGAACACTGATCTCTGCTCCAATCACATGGAGCAGAGATCAGCGTCACTGGTTGCTAGGCTGAATGGAGAAATGCTGTTTACAACGGCATTTCTTCATTTGGGACGATCGTGGGTATGCCCGCGGCGATCGAGTCCACGGCACCCCGCGACCAGACTCACGGGGGTCCCGACCAGCACGGGAGCGCACCGCCGGCGGCGCGCTCCCGATGGCAGGGCGGCAAATTTAAAGGGACGTACATGTACGCCCATTTGCCTGCCCGTGCCATTCTGTCGACGTACATCGTCGTGCGCTGGTCGGCAAGTGGTTAATAAATCGTAAGTACAGAGTACCTCTGTGAGGATAACTTTTGCTTAATTGAGACATAGGTAGCTAGGTATTGGTTGGCCATTTGTCTCTTTGGAAAACAAAGTTTTGCAGGATGTACACTTCGATCGTCTCTGAAACCACCAGAAGATAGCTTTGTCCATGTCGGAGGAGCGCAATTGCCAATGAGAAAGAAAGGGAAGAGTGGTCTAGTAGAATTTCGGCATATCTGCAGTTCCACTTTAGTTCGTTAAGCGGCTTGAGAAACTTTAGAAAACGTAAAAAAGTCCCTCTTCTGCTGGACATTCGTCATTTACGGCTCAGTCAATGACGGAATGAGGAAATTCTGTGGCTTGCACAGGATGTTCTATAAATAATGCCACAACTCTGCTTAACATCTTCACTGAGAACTTAAATATAACCGATGTGGGTTTCCTAAAAATGACTGATTTATGGAGTGACCAGACCATTCAAATGTGGTCCTTTTGTGCTTGTACGCCTAAACGCTAAGCTTCTAGCTGGAAATCCATCATAACCAGAGAGGAAGACTTAGGTGGCCTTTGCCCAAGGGCACATCATTGGCTTCACTGAAGCAATTCCCAGTTATTGATTGGCTGGTAGGGACAGTGAATAGATAGTGAAGTGGGGAGCTCAGGGTAGAAGCGATATTAAAGTAGACCTGTTCATCTTCCCAATGGATTGGATTGAGAATACTCCATGGAAGAAGACGCAAACACAAGTGTTTTTTGGAGGCGTAGGAGTCATTTATTGATACTTTGCCAACTTTAACCAAGCAAAAGATCATATAAAAGCTTTGCTTTGACTTCCTGGTAAATTCCTGGAGATTTCTATGATCCTCGGTCCACCTTGAACATCTTTTTTTTGAACTGATTTATGGTGTGACATGGCCAATAAAATCAGTTCTATGTGCTTGTACACATAAACAACAAGCTTATAACTGGAAATCCATCAAAACCAGCCAGGTCTTGGCTGGCAATTGCCCAGGGGCACATCACTGGCTTCACCAACGCTCTTCCCAGTCACTGATTGGCTGGTAGGTGTCAAGGCTGGCTTTGCTCTTCCTCCTCTGGGCTGGCTGCTCAGCTGTCAGCTAATTGCCAGCTCTCTTCTCTTTCCACAGTTACCAGCTGTTCCCGATGATGCTCGTCTGCCCTGCCTATTTAAAGCCTTCCTGCTCCCTTTTTCATTTGCCTTCGCGTTGGTCACATCACAGGGAACCATCTCCTGCTGTTTGTTTCAAGACTGGCTTGTTGACATCCCACCTGGCTTCTTATCCTGCTTGCGGTTGCTCTCCTTTGATCCCTGACTTCCGGCCTTGGCAGACTACCCGATCTGGCTACAGGACTCTGGCTATGCTTGACTACACTTTTTTCTATTTACCTTTTTATTTTTATTAATAAACAAGTGTGATTTGATTATACTTCTGTCTCAGTCTGTTTCATGGACAGACATGGAAAGACATGCAGGTAGGTTAATTGGCCTCTGTCCAAAATTGGCCCTAGTATATGCATGGGGACCTTGGATTGAGGGCTCCTTGAGGGTAGGGACCGATGTGAGTGTGCAATGTACAGTGATAGGGACAATTGTAGACACTCACTCAGGTTGAACTGGATGGACTGGTGTCTTTTTTCAACCTAACTAACTATGAAACTATGGTTTCTGACAGTAGGAACAGTGACTGGATAGTGAAGTGGGGAAACCAGGGTAGAAGCAAAGTTGTGTAAAGTAGACCTGTTCGTCTTCCAAATTGATTGGGCTAATACGGCGTATACACGATCGGAATTTTGGTTGGAAAAAGCACTGATGGTTTTCCCGACGGATTTGGGGATTTCGCTCAAGCTGTCTTACATACACGCGGTCACACCAAATTCCGACCACCAAGAACGCAGTGACTTACAACACGTACGACGGGACTAGAAAGAGGAAGTTCAATAGCCAGTAGCCAATATCTTGCGCCTCGTAGTTGAATCTGAGCATGCGCGAGTTTTTGCACATCGTAATTGCATGCACACGATCGGAATATCTGAATCTTGCTCTCAATCTTTTCCTGGTGGAAATTCGGCCAGAAAAATTCCGATGGACCCTACACACGGTTGCATTTTCCGACGAAAAAGCTCTCATCGGTCTTTTGCTGGCCGAAATTCTGATCGTGTGTACGCGGCATCAGACTACTCCGTGAAAGAGGACACAAACACAGGTGTTTTTTGCGGTGTAGGAGTCATTTATTAATACTTTGCCAACTTTAATCAAGCAAAGGCTCAAACAAAGCTTTGCTTTGACTTCCTGGTAAATTCTTGGGGATTCTAATGATCTACCTTGGACATCTTTTCTGACTGACTCATGTTGTGATCAGGCCAATAAATTGTCAATTTGTGCTTGTACACATAAACACTGAACTTCTATCTCGAAATCCATCAAAACCATTGAGGAAGACTTGGCTGGCTTTTGCCAAGAGGCACATCATTGGCTTCACCAACACTCTTGCCAGTCACTGATTGGCTGGTAGGGACAATGAGTGGATAGTGTTGTGGGGAGTATAGGGTGGGGGCGATGTTACCTAAAGTAGACCCGTTTGTCTTCCCAATAGATTGGGCTAATGCCGCGTACACACGACCGGACTTTCCGGCAGACTAGGTCCGACGGTCTTCCCGACAGACTTTTGGCGGATTTCCGATTGACTTTCCGAACGAACGGACTTGGCCACACACGAACGGACTTAGCCCTTGTACACATGGTCGGAGATTCCGACAACCAAATCCGTCTGATTTTGTCCGTCGGATT
Source organism: Lithobates pipiens (assembly GCF_037356315.1). NCBI lineage: Eukaryota > Metazoa > Chordata > Amphibia > Anura > Ranidae > Lithobates > Lithobates pipiens. Next base: position 11,064,715 of record NW_027507748.1, on the reverse strand, counting down.
TTGTCCGACGTATTTTGTCCGAAACTGTTGTATACACACGGTCGAACGAAGTTGTCGGAAAATCCGATCGTTCAGAACGTGATGACGTTATTTCGTTACGACGGGACTACGTTCAGGCTAGTACCCAATAGCTTTGATGTAGGAATTTGATCTGAGCATGCGTGGCACTTTGTCCGATCGGAATTCTCTACACATGATCGGAGTATGTCCGATCTGAGCTTTTTGTCGGAAAATATTTCCGGCAAGTTGGAAAATTTGGTCTGACGGATATTCCGACGGAAACAGTCCGATGCAGACCACACACAGTCGGAATATCCGACAAAACGCTCCGATCGGACACATTCTGTTGGAATCTCTGATCGTGTGTACAAGGGCTTAGTCCGTTCAAAAGTCCGTTCGTTTTGAACGTGATGACGTAAACGGGACTAAACAAGGAAGTTCAATAGCCAGTAGCCAATAGCTTCCCTTGCGTCGTATTTTGTTAGTCGAACCAGCACACAGACGAACGTTTTTCCCGATTTTAGTCTGTTAGAATTGAGTGCGTCGGATAGATTTGAAACATGTTCTATTTCTAGGTCCGTCAGATTTTTTTTTCTGAAAAACGATCGGATTAGCCCACACATGATAGGATTGTCCGACGGACTAATCCCTTTTCGGACCTAGTCTGACAGAAAGTCTGGTCGTGTGAACGCGGCATAAGAGTACTCAAACACAAGCATTTTTTGAGGCGTAGGAGACCATTTTTGATAATTTACCAACTTTAGCCAAGCAATACATCATACAAAGCTTGGATCTGACTTCCTGGTACACCATTTCCAACTATCCCCGATCCACTTTGGACATATTTAGTCTTTTGTTTTTTTGTTTTTTCTTGTTTTCTCCAAAAGTTATTGACCGTCTGCCGATGGGCGATCTTCTCAATGTCTTTTCATAATCACATCTTCCCTTTTTGCTTTGTTTTTGGTAATGTAGAGTTAAACCCAAACACTAAACTCTCACAATTGGCTTTTTTTTTTTCATAATTACACAGAGTTTGCAGGAAGTCCAAATGACTAAAAATGGAAGGCAAGTCGATCGCTATTTTAAGTAATGCGTTTGCCTCTTATCTTTGTCTGTGGGTCCAGTCAGGATTGGAATAAAGGTGGGTTTAGAGTCATTCCACACAGAAATGTCAGACTGTAGGGGGTATAATGGGGTCAATGTGTCACCCTATCTTTATATGACTCTGGCATATACTGTATGTGTCACCTCTACAATACGACACAATGCAGAGGGGGCTGGGACTGAGTCACCATGTCCATGTGTCACTTTTCTCCACCAAGATGGCGAAACCACCCTTACGGAGACGATGAGGGGAATACACCGTATTACAGTACCACGAAAGGTGTTCTCGTTTTGTGTAAACTTTTTTTGTTTTGATCTCCGTAAATAATATATAGAAATTGGTATGAGTTGGTCAACTTTTTGGTTTAATGCGTATCACGTCACTTTCTTGTTTTTACTAAAACATATTGAAGGTTATCATCTTGGTTAAGAAAGTCAGGATTCACTCTTCGGAGACTACAGGGGATGTAATACAGAAAACAATTTAACTATATTTTCTTTTTTCATCAACAATGTAGAAATTGATAGAGTTGGCCAACTTTTTGAATTAATATGTAATTTTCCTGTTTTTAAAACAGTTTAAAAAATAAGGTTATCATCTGGTTAAATACATCACAAAATCACCCTACAGGAACTATGTGGGTGGTGGGGGCTAAACAGTCATCAACCAGTCATCCGTGGCTGCCCAAGGACAGACCTTTCTCTTCAGTTATGATTACATAGAAGTATCTAGTAAAGGTTGATTTATCTCTCTGAGTTTGCAATCTAATCGGATATCCCGCTACATCAGAAAAGATCTTTTCCCCTGAGAGGAATCTGAGGAGGATCTGATCCCTGCCGGCAGACTTATGCCCCAGCGTGTTTGATCTCTATAACCTGAGATCCACAGAATCTGGTAAGAGGCGCTGATTTATCACTTCTCTAATACAGGAGCATTGGATGACTACTTTGTTTCAATTTGTCACGCTTGGATGTTTATTAACTTTGTTTCCTACACTTACAGTGCCTTGCGAAAGTATTCGGCCCCCTTGAACTTTTCAACCTTTTGCCACATTTCAGGCTTCAAACATAAAGATATAAAATTTTTATTTTTTGTGAAGAATCACCAACAAGTGGGACACAATTGTGAAGTGGAACGAAATCTATTGGATTTTTGAAACTTTTTTAACTAATAAAAAAAAGTGGGGCGTGCAAAATGATTCGGCCCCCTTGCGTTAATACTTTGTAGAGCCACCTTTTGCTGCGATTACAGCTGCAAGTCTCTTGGGGTGTCTCTATCAGTTTTGCACATCGAGAGACTGAAATTCTTGCCCATTCTTCCTTGCAAAACAGCTGGAGCTCAGTGAGGTTGGATGGAGAGTGTTTGTGAACAGCAGTTTTCAGCTCTTTCCACAGATTCTCGATTGGATTCAGGTCTGGACTTTGACTTGGCCATTCTAACACCTGGATACGTTTATTTGTGAACCATTCCTTTGTAGATTTTGCTGTATGTTTGGGATCATTGTCTTGTTGGAAGATAAATCTCCGTCCCAGTTTCAGGTCTTTTGCAGACTCCAACAGGTTTTCATCCAGAATGGTCCTGTATTTGGCTGCATCCATCTTCCCCTCAATTTTAACCATCTTCCCTGTCCCTGCTGAAGAAAAGCCCAAACCATGATGCTGCCACCACCATGTGTGACAGTGGGGATGGTGTGTTGAGGGTGATGAGCTGTGTTGCTTTTACGCCAAACATATCGTTTTGCATTGTTCGCAAAAAGTTGGATTTTGGTTTCATCTGACCAGAGCACCTTCTTCCACATGTTTGGTGTGTCTCCCAGGAGGCTTGTGGCAAACTTTAGACGAGACTTTTTATGGATATCTTTGAGAAATGGCTTTCTTCTTGCCACTCTTCCATAAAGGCCAGATTTGTGCAGTGTACGACTGATTGTTGTCCTATGGACAGACTCTCCCACCTCAGCTGTAGTTCTCTGCAGTTCATCCAGAGTGATCATGGGCCTCTTGGCTGCATCTCTGATCAGTCTTCTCCTTGTCTGAGCTGAAAGTTTAGAGGGACGGCCAGGTCTTGGTAGATTTGCAGTGGTCTGATACTCCTTCCATTTCAAAATGATCGTTTGCACAGTGCTCCTTGGGATGTTTAAAGCTTGGGAAATCTTTTTGTATCCAAATCCAGCTTTAAACTTCTCCACAACAGTATTACGGACCTGCCTGGTGTGTTCCTTGGTCTTCATGATGCTCTCTGCGCTTTCAACAGAACCCTGAGACTATCACAGAGCAGGTGCATTTATACAGAGACTTGATTACACACAGGTGGATTCTATTTATCACCATCAGTCATTTAGGACAACATTGGATCATTCAGAGATCCTCGCTGAACTTCTGGAGTGAGTTTGCTGCACTGAAAGTAAAGGGGCCGAATAATTTTGCACGCACCGCTTTTCAGTTTTTTATTTGCTAAAAAAGTTTAAAATATCCAATAGATTTCATTCCACTTCACAATTGTGTCCCACTTGTTGGTGATTCTTCACAAAAAATTAAAATTTTATATCTTTATGTTTGAAGCCTGAAATGTGGCAAAAGGTTGAAAAGTTCAAGGGGGCCGAATACTTTCGCAAAGGCACTGTATATGAATTGCTAATTTATTTTTTATATATTTTTTTGTTTATAATTTTTTGATTAAGTGATTTGTTTTGCACATCCCTTGTGTGATTATTCACAGGCACCTTGTTGCCCTTTCAGGGCTATCATTTATTCATATATATTTTTAAATATTTATTCTCTATTGGATGCACGATATATTTATATATTATTCCTGCAATCATGAGACACTGTGTGGCTTTGCTGTGGGGGGAGCTGTTTCCCTCTAGTGCTGAGTTTGACGCTGACCTGTTACCTCTTTGATACAGAGACAAGGCAGAGCAAAGCATCTTGGGACATGTAGTCCAAATGGACAGGATTTGTCCTCTTGTCGAATCATCGGGATCTACCAGATGGCTGATGGGGAAGAACAGACTGCTGGGAGAGGCTATAAGAGGAACTGATTGTGGACCGGGCGTGCTCTCTTGGGCCCCCGGCTTGGATCTGAGTGCAGGGATTCTGTGACTGTGTGTACTACAGTTGAGTTGTGACCTGCACCAGCAGAACCATCCAGCGGGTATACTGAGGGGCAGCACTCCTTGGTTGTTCGGCAGCAGCCTGGAGGCCACTCCTATTCCATCTATCCTGGGGTGACATCAGATTTGGGTGAGTCGTAGCGCAGTGCGTTGGAGGCCGGACACCATCCCCTGAGCCACGTTCCTGAGTGAAGGACATTAAGTACTCTACAAACTACTATTAACTTGTCTCTCCCCATAGTTATCTAGTTTATAAAACCCTGCTAGAACACTGATATAAAGTAACTTATGAAAACACGCACACTGCTGCTAGTAAAACACTATCTTATTTATTTCCCAAGAAATTAGGAAAGCTAAGATAAAGTATTAAAAAGACATTACAATATCACAAAGCTTACAATCAAAACATATAATACAAGAATATGAAAGATACTTATCACAAGGCCCTCCGTGAGGCTTTGCTGCATTGGCTAGGCTCAGACCAGGAGAGGGCCTTCATCATGAGGTTTAGGCCGGAGCCATCACCCTGAGTAGGCCTCAAGATGGCCGAATCATCAGGTTAGCAGAGACACAGCCTCATGACAGGCTCTTTACAGCAAACAGAGAGAGAGCATTGCCTGTGTGTGTGATCCTTTCATTCAAACATACACACCCACCCATAGCCACCCCCATTTGCCTTCCATCCAATAGATATCGCCAAGAGGTAATCCTTCACCTGTATGCCCATTCTTCAGGAAGCATGCTGTATTGTCCACTATGGGCAGCATCTCTATTAACCCTGAGCCATCTAGCTAGCTCTTATTCCCTTTGAAGCCTGTAATCACACACATCACAGCAGCTGGGCCTGAGCCAAGCCATTGTTCTTCTGATTACAAAGCTTTCATGTGTTTCATTTCAACTGAAGCTAAGTGGCTGTCTCAATCAGGAAGTGAAATACCAGAAGTATTATATGAATTCAATCCAACACTGAGAGACAGCCATTACCATCACCATCTTGTTCCAGTGTGGTGCGTGGGCAATAGCCCAATCTTATAGACACTGTATATAGACATCATTGCCTCCTGCACCATCTATCATCCTTAGTGCCAAGAACCTAGGCCAAATGTTATAGACACTATATACCGACACCTCTCCCTTTTATCCCCATTCTTACTTGTAGTTCTACAGAGGGCAACATTTTGAAGTCGGTGACTACATCTCACCTCCTTCTCCACTTCAAGGATTTGTTACTACTGAGCTCATAGAGCTACAATTCACCAAGAACTCTCTGAAAGAGCAGGATGAAATTCAATACAATTTCTTATTGCTAAAAGGTTCTAACATTGTATTTACTATTCTGCATCTATGTGCTGAGGAGAAGAAGAGAGAGGTCTGGCACCAATAAGAGCCATTTCTTTGCCCACCTGTTCACTATATGCGCCTAGCTGTGTACAGAGATTATAGTCCTCACTGCTGAATATTTAATATGCAGTCATTGATAACATTTCTATAAGGCTGGCCATACATGTTCAATTGTCTTGTACAATTTTCCTTTAGATTTACCAAAAACTATATAATATGAGGTTAAACTAAGCAACGTTTAATTGTATCCAATTAGGCTCGACCTTGCACTACATAGTTTAACCGCTTACGGACTGCCTGCCGTCATTATACTTAAGTACTTTGAAGAGGAATATCGATGTTATGGCAGCAGCTGGCGGTCCAGTTTCAGATAAAAGTGGTCTCTGCAGCGGATTCGCTGGAAGATCACTTTTATCGGCGGGGGGAGAGGGCCCCCCCCTCCCGACGTGCTCCGATGCCCTCCGCACTCTTACCAGAGTCGGTAGCTGTGGAGGCGATCGGGTCCTCTCATTGGCTTGGTATAGAGATGAGTTAGGGGAAGATTCCTACAGGCAGGTATGAATAAGTCTTTGAGCCCCAAATCAATTCAGGAAACCAGGTGGCTTGTAGGTAAGTGGCAGTGCTGGTTGTACCGGGAGACACATGAAGTAAAGTGTATACATTCTATAAAGCTTCAGGGGCTTCCTGGGTCAAACTGAACATTTAAAAAGACCCTGTCACCAACTTACTAAATTTCAGGTATATAACCGCACAGGGAAAAAAAAATCACTTACTTAAAATGCAGTGTTTTTTCCTTTCCATAAATGATATTTTTTATTCATTTATAATGCGATCTTTGTAGAAAATCTGACTCCTTCACGAAGAGTCAATTCCTTAGCACATAGAAATACAGAAATTGGTAAAGTTGGCTAACTTTCTAATGTAAAACCTAATGCATAATTTTTATTTCTTTTTTTTTTTTTTTTCTTAAACATTTTTTTGATGGTTACCATCTGGTGAAACACATCACAAAATCACCCCGACAGAAACTTTCATTGAAAGGATTTTTTGTCTTTTTTCGTAATTTTCTCCATATAAATATATTAAATTGGTTGATTTGACTAACTTTGTGATTTAACGTGTCCTTTTTTTCTGTTTCTAAGTGTCAGGGCTGGGCTTAGCCCTTCCTCCTCTGGGCTGGCCACTCAGCTGTCGGCTAATTGCCAGCTCTCTTCTCTCTCCACAGTTACCAGCTGTTCCCGATGATGCTCGTCTGACCTGCCTATTTAAAGCCTTCCAGCTCATTTCTCCATTGCCTTCACGTTGGTCACATCACAAGGAACCATCTCCTGCTGTTTCTTTCAAGACTGGCTTGCTGACATCCCTCCTGGCTTCTTATCCTGCTTGCAGTTGCTCTCCTTGGATCCCTGACTTCTGGACTGGCTGATTACCTGATCTGGTTTAGGAACTTTGGACTGGCTGACTACCCGATCTGGCTACTGCACTCTGGCTATGCTTGACTACGCTTTTTTCTATTTACCTCTTTATTTTTATTATTAAGTGTGATTTGATTGTACTTCTGTCTCTGTCTGTTTCATGGTTCCTGACACTAAGAGAGCCTAATAATGATCTAGTTAAATACATCACAAGGACTAGATTTACCTTTACCCACCCAAATGTCCATTGAGCGTTTGATAAAGTCTCTGACAACTTTTATTGACAATAATTTGTGCCGATAAATACTTTTCATTCTTGGTAATTGGCTGTATAGACCCCATGATTCTTGCGTGAGTCCATTTTCATAATAACAAGTTCCTAAATACAAATGATCTCTTCTGCTTTATACACATTGGTAACATGAAGATTTAATGTCCAGGTGTACATAGCTTCTTTGTTCTACCTTTATTTTTTTTGTTCCCTATTCTTTGGGGGGGTGGGGCCCTTCCTGTTCCAACATGACTGCGCACCAGTGCACAAAGCAAGGTCCATAAAGACATGGATGAGCGAGTTTGGGGTGGAGGAACTTGACTGGCTTGCACCTCAACCCGATAGAACACCTTTGGGCAGGCATGTACTGGCCATTGGGACTACAGGGAGTTTCCTGGTGGGCCGATGGCCCAGTGGGCCAGTCAGGGGCAGTCCTGGAGCCACTCCTCTCTGACAGTGAGTGATCGCAATTTCACTCCTGTTAGGAGGAGCAGCTGCCATCACTTGCTGGAGATAGCATTAGGCTTTCTGCTCCCTCCAGCCTGCAGGGGGAGATAGACAACTGACAGACGTTCCATCCTCTCTCCTCTTATCACTTGTCACTTATCAATGACTGGAGAGAGGAACGAGAAGCTGCCTTCAAAACTGTGAGTACACGTGGGGGGGGGGAGAGGGAGGACACTCTGATGTAAGGGGAAGTGCTGATGGAGACGCTCAAAATTAAAGTGGGCCAGTCATGATGAAGTCCAGGGCCACATTTTTGTCCCAGTCCAGCCCTGCCTTTGGGATGAATTAGAGTGGAGACTGCGAGTCAGGCCTTAACATCGGTGCCTGACCTCATAAACGCTCTTCTGGAAGAACGGTCAAACATTCCCATAGGCACACTCCTTGTGAACGGCCTTCCCAGAAGAAGTGAAGCTCTTATGTATTGGGACAACCCAATATTGAACCCTGTGGACTAAGACCGGGATGCCATCAAAGTTCATGTGTGTAAAGGCAGGTGTCCCAATACTTTTGGTAATATCAGTTTTTTGTTTTATGTCAGAAACAACATGGATATTTTGTATGTTTCAGATTTTAATGATTTGGTCACAGTAGACATCTGTCCTTTGTAGCACTCCATGGAAGTTGCATTTTGGTGTTCTTAGTTAAGAGTTTGGCAGAGTTGTGGGCTGTGGAAGTATTTATAGAACATCCTGTGGAAGCCGCAGAACTTCCTCCATGACTGTGCTGTGACACTGCAGAGGACAATGTCATATCGAGAAGATATTTTCCTGCAATTTTTATATTTTGCAATGGTTCTAAAGCTAAAATACAAATATGATGGTTCCTCCTATCTTGCTCTTCATTGCCCTCCTCATTGTGAATTGGATAGAGGCAAGCAGTGCCGGGACAAGGTCTTTCGGTGCCCAGGGCGAAGATAGCAAACTGCTGAAAGAGCTGGTGTCATTTCAAAACAAGAGAACATTTAAAACAATATAAATTAAATTAGGTTTCATTTTATCTATAAACAGATCTCATAGGGGAGTTGGTGGGTGGGAGCATGCACCTGAAACCCTGAAACAGGAAGTGACATACACATTTTGGAGGATGTAAGGGAGCACTCTGCAAGATGTAAGGGGGCACTCTGGAGGTGCCAAAGCAGTACCTCCAAAATGTCCCCTTAATTCCTCCAGAGGTCCCCCTTACACCCTTTAGAGGGCCATCATGCTCTCAAAACAGTTGTAGTCATATTAGTGTAGCGCCCACCACCTTTAGGTGGGTGCTAGATAGTTTAGATAAGGTAAGTGTTAGGTAAATTTAACCAGAAACTTGCACTTTAAGGCCTTTTGGGAGAGGAGGAGTCACATAGTAGAGAGGGGAGGGTGTAGCCACCTGCATTCTGCCCTGAAAGATCTCCCTTACCTTCCATTGAAATGTTCTGGAAGGAAGGCGGGCTGGGGACTGGGGTGCAGGCAGTTTGTATGGAGAGCCCTGGACCAATCATTCAATTGTATTGGCAGGGGCGGGCCTCGCATATAAACTGAGGGGGTCACATGCTACAGAGGGAGGAATGGGAAGAGTGTGGAGGAGAGAAGCAGAAGATATGTAACCCACCGGGATGCAGGCTTGAAGGCCTGGGGGTTCAGAGACCCCAGCCCTGGATAGCAGGAACAAACTTGAAGGCCCGGGGATTCAGAGACCCCAGCGCTGGATAGCAGGAACAAACTTAAAGGCCTGGGGGTTCAGAGACCCCAGCACTGGATAGCAGGAACAAACTTGAAGGCCCTGGGGTTCAGAGACCCCAGCGCTGGATAGCAGGAACAAACTTGAAGGCCTGGGGGTTCAGAGACCCCAGCGCTGGATAGCAGGAACAAACTTGAAGGCTTGGGGGTTCAGAGACCCCAGCGCTGAAAAGCAGGAACAAACTTGAAGGCCTGGGGGTTCAGAGACCCCAGCGCTGGATAGCAGGAACAAACTTGAAGGCTTGGGGGTTCAGAGACCCCATCGCTGGATAGCAGGAACAAACTTGAAGGCCTGGGGGTCCAGAGACCCCAGCGCTGGATAGCAGGAACAAACTTGAAGGCCTGGGGGTCCAGAGACCCCAGCGCTGGATAGCAGGAACAAACTTGAAGGCCCGGGGGTTCAGAGACCCCAGCGCTGGATAGCAGGAACAAACTTAAAGGCCTGGGGGTTCAGAGACCCCAGCACTGGATAGCAGGAACAAACTTGAAGGCCCTGGGGTTCAGAGACCCCAGCGCTGGATAGCAGGAACAAACTTGAAGGCCTGGGGGTTCAGAGACCCCAGCGCTGGATAGCAGGAACAAACTTGAAGGCTTGGGGGTTCAGAGACTCCAGCGCTGGATAGCAGGAACAAACTTGAAGGCCTGGGGGTTCAGAGACCCCAGCGCTGGATAGCAGGAACAAACTTGAAGGCCTGGGGGTTCAGAGACCCCAGCGCTGGATAGCAGGAACAAACTTGAAGGCCTGGGGGTTCAGAGACCCCAGCGCTGGATAGCAGGAACAAACTTGAAGGCCTGGGGGTTTAGAGACCCCAGCCCTGGATAGCAGGAACAAACTTGAAGGCTTGGGGGTTCAGAGACCCCATCGCTGGATAGCAGGAACAAACTTGAAGGCCTGGAGGTTCAGAGACCCCAGCCCTGGATAGCAGGAACAAACTTGAAGGCCTGGGGGTTCAGAGACCCCAGCGCTGGATAGCAGGAACAAACTTGAAGGCCTGGGGCTTCAGAGACCCCAGCGCTGGATAGCAGGAACAAACTTGAAGGCCTGGGGGTTAAGAGACCCCAGCGCTGGATAGCAGGAACAAACTTGAAGGCCTGGGGGTTCAGAGACCCCAGCGCTGAAAAGCAGGAACAAACTTGAAGGCCTGGGGGTTCAGAGACCCAAGCGCTGGATAGCAGGAACAAACTTGAAGGCTTGGGGGTTCAGAGACCCCATCGCTGGATAGCAGGAACAAACTTGAAGGCCTGGGGGTCCAGAGACCCCAGCGCTGGATAGCAGGAACAAACTTGAAGGCCTGGGGGTCCAGAGACCCCAGCGCTGGATAGCAGGAACAAACTTGAAGGCCTGGGGGTCCAGAGACCCCAGCGCTGGATAGCAGGAACAAACTTGAAGGCCTGGGGGTTCAGAGACCCCAGCGCTGGATAGCAGGAACAAACTTGAAGGCCTGGGGGTTCAGAGACCCCAGCTCTGGATAGCAGGAACAAACTTGAAGGCCTGGGGGTTCAGAGACCCCAGCGCTGGATAGCAGGAACAAACTTGAAGGCCTGGGGGTTCAGAGACCCCAGCGCTGGATAGCAGGAACAAACTTGAAGGCCTGAGGGTTCAGAGATCTCAGTGTTGGATAGTTCAACAAAAATCAAGCCACCATGTAACTCCGGGAGAAGTGGACCGGGCATCTCAGGCTGGGATGTTTCCGACTATGCGGAGCGGGAAATAGCTTCAAAAAGGACACATTAGACTGGGATCGACCTTCTCTGGCAATCATGGACCGTCGATGGGAGAGAGCAAAGGCAGTGAAACCCAGTGGTGTTTATTCGTCCAGGACTTTCCTGAACTGGCGCGGGAGGACTGCAGGAGTCAAGATTGGCAGGGGAGGCCTGGGGCTTCCAGCATCTATTTACCATGATGCTTTTCAGAGGGGCATTGGTCAGTTCACTATAGGAAAGGACATTCATTACCATCAGGAACCAGAAACGTATGCTGCGTACACACGACCGGACTTTTTGACAGGTCCGACGGAACGAGTCAGTCGGACAATTCGATCGTGTGTGGGGCTCCATCGGACCTTTGCTTGCCAAAAATCCAGCGGATTTTAGAAATAGAACATGTTTTACATTTTTCCACCGGAACTCTGCCGGACTGTGATACGCGAGGGGAAATGATGTCACCAGCCCGGGCAAGGAAGAAGGCAGACTACGAGGAACCCCCTAGCAACAGGTATTTAGAGGTGAGTAAAAAAAAAATTTTTTACAATTATTTTTATTTTTTTAAAGAATTTTAAACAATTTTTTTTATTTTTTGGTGGCAACACCACTTTAAGAGATCACGATATACAGATATCTAGATGGCGATTGTAGCACAGGGAGGAAACTATTCAGTCTCATATCGCTTAACAAGAGATGTTGTCACTCAATCAAGTTGGAGGAGAAGCGGTTTAACCTTAAAACTGCGTAAGGAGTTCTTTACTGTCAAAGTGGTAAGGACGTGGAATTCCTTCCGCAGTTAGTGGTGTCAACGCAATGGGAAGTGTCAAAAAAAAACAAAAACAACCTCTTAGCCCTTGTACACACGGTCGGAGATTCCGACAACCAAATCCGTCAGAGTAATTCCGACGGATTAATTTCCGGAAGAGGTCCGGAAGTGATGTTGCATACACACGGTCGGACAAAGTTGTCGGGAAAATCCGATTGTACATAACGTGATGACGTTATTTCGTTACAACGGGACTACGTTCAGGCTAGTAGCCAATAGCTTTGGTCTAGGAATTTGATCTGAGCATGCGTGGCACCTTGTCCGTCTGAGTAGGTTAGGCATCATCGGAGTATGTCCGATCGGAGCATTTTGTCGGAAAATGTTACCGGCAAGTTGGAAAAGTTGGTCCGTCGGATATTCCGACGGAAACAGTCCGATGCAGACCACACACAGTCGGAATATCCGACAAAATGGTCCGATAGGACACATTCCGTCGGAATCTCTGACCCTTGTGTACAAGGGCTTAGATGGGCATCTTAGCGAAAATATACAGGAATATAGAAAATTGTATTAACACAAACACATACACACCCACACAGGTTGATCTGGTTGTCTTTATTCAACCAACGATGTAACTATATAACAAACCATTAGTGTGGCTTTCATTTATGTTGCTCTTTACGTCTTTTTTTAAAAAATATTTTTTTTTTTTTATATCAACACAGATTGTCTTATTTTTTTAACTACACAGTTAACCCCTTGCTTACTGGACACTTAAACCCCCCTCCTGCCCAGACCAATTTTCAGCTTTCAGCGCTGATGCACTTTGAATGACAATTGCGCGGGCATACAACACTGTACCCAAATGAAATTTTTATCATTTTTTTCCCACAAATAGAGCTTTCTTTTGGTGGTATTTAATTACAGCTCAGAGTTTTATTTTTTGCTAAACAAACAAAAAAAGATGCAAAATAAAAAAATAAAAAAAATCATGTTTAATAGTTTGTTATAAAATTTTGCAAACAGGTCATTTTTCTCCTTCATTGAAATGCGCTGATGAGGCGGCACTGGTGGGCACTGATAGGCGGCACTGGTGGGCACTGATAGGCACAGTTAAGGCGACACTAATAGGCTCAGATAAGGTGGCACCGATAGGCACAGATAAGGCAGTACTGATGGGCACAGATAAGGCGGCACTGATGGGCAAAGATGGGCACTGATAGGTGGCACTGATAGGTGGCACTGATGGGTGGCACTAAGGGGCACTGATAGGTACCACTGATCGATGGGACTGATGGGCACTGGTAGGTGGCACTGATAGGTGGCACTGCTGGGCACTGATGGGCGGCACTGATGGGCACTGGTAGATGACACTGATGGGCACGGATATGTGGCACTGAGGTGCAGCAATGTTGTTGAGGCAGATTGTGGGCACTGATAGGTGGCACTGTGGGTACTGATGTATGGCACTGATGTATGGCACTGTGGGCCCTGATGTATGGCACTGCTGGGTGGCACTATGGGCACTGATGGGTGGCACTGCTGGGTGGTACTTTTTTAATTATCTGGGGGTTACTGGCAGGGGGCAGGTGGGCACTGATACGCTGGCCGTGATCGGCACTGATGTCCCGATCACGGCCGCCGGTGATCGGCTTTTTTTTTCTCTCCTCGCGCTGACAGCTGATCACGTGGTAAGGGGTCGGGATCGACCCCTTGCTCGGATCCGTGATCAGGCGAGTCTCATAGACTCGCCGATCACAGAGCGCAGGCCGCTCGTGCACGGGACGACGTCAATAGACGTAGTCCTGGCAAAGCAGGTCCGCGCTGTAGCCATCATTCGGCTATAGCGCGGATCTCTAGAGGTTAAAGGTGATTCAAAATAGAAACCATTTAGGGTCATAAGTACTTCCCTATCGGCAGTCTGGAAAACAATGCATCCGTAAAGTATTCACAGCGCTTCACTTTTTTTTTTGTTATGTTACGGCCTTATTCCAAAATGGATCACATTTATTATTTACCCCATAATGACGATGTGAAAGAAGTTTGTTTGAAATCTTTACAAATGTATTCAAAATGAAAAAAAATCCCATGTACATAAGTATCACAGTCTTTGCCATGATACTCAGAATTGAGCTCAGGTGCCTCCCGTTTCCACTGATCATCCTTGAGATGTTTCTACAACTTGATTGGAGGTCACCTGTGGTAAATCCAGTTGATTGGACATGATTTGGAAAGGCACACACCTGTCTATAGAAGGTCCCACAGATAACAGTGCATGTCAGAGCACAAACCAAGCCATGGAGTCCAAGGAATTATCTGTAGACCTCGGAGACAGGATTGTACGGAGACACAGATCGGGGGAAGGGTACAGAAACATTTCTGCAGCATTGAAGGTCCCAATGACCACAGTGACCTCCATCATCTGTAAATGGAAGAAGTTTGGAACCTCCAGGACTCTTCCTAGAGCGGGCCACCCGGCCAAACTGAGCGATCGGGGGAGAAGGGTCTTAGACAGGGAGGTGACCAAGAACCCCGATGGTCAGTCAGACAGAGCTCCGGTGTTTCTCTGTGGAGAGAGGAGAACCTTCCAGAAGAACAACCATCTCTGCAGCTCTCCACCAATCAGGCCTGTATGGTAAGGTGGCCAGATGGAAGCCACTCCTCAGTAAAAGGCACATGACAGCCCCCCCTGGAGTTTGTCAAAGGGTACCTGAAGGACTCTCAGACCACGAGAAACAAAATTCTCTGGTCTGATGAAACAAAGATTGAACTCTTTGGCCTGAATGGCGTCATGTCTGGAGGAAACCAGGCACCGCTCCTCACCTGACCAGTACCATCCCTACTGTGAAGCATGGTGGTGGCAGCATCATGCTGTGGGGATGTTTTTCAGAGGCAGGAACTGGGAGACTAGTCAGGATCGAGGGAAAGATGAATGCAGCAATGTACAGAGACATCCTTGATAAAAACCTGCTCCAGAGTGCTCTGGACCCCAGACTGGGGTGAAGGTTCATCTTCCAACAGGACAACGACCCTAAGCACACAGCCAAGATAACAAAGGATTGGCTATGGGACAACTCTGTGAATGACTTGAGTGGCCCAGCCAGACAGCCCCCGGACTTGAACCCGAACTGAACATCTCTGGAGAGATCTAAAAATGGCTGTGCACGACCCTCCCCATCCAACCTGATGGAGCTTGAGAGGTCCTACAAAGAAGAATAAGAATGGGAGAAACTGCCCAAAAATAGGAGTGCCGAGCTTGTATCATCATACTCAACAAGACTCGAGGCTGTTATTGGTGCCAAAGGAGCTTCACCAAAGTATTGAGCAAAGGCTGTGATACTTATGTACATGGGAGGAGCCTGTGATACTTATGTACATGGGAGGAGCCTGTGATACTTATGTACATGGGAGGAGCCTGTAATACTTATGTACGTGGGAGGAGCCTGGGATACTTATGTACATGGGAGGAGCCTGTGATACTTATGTACATGGGAGGAGTCTGTGATACTTATGTACATGGGAGGAGTCTCTGATACTTCTGTACATGGGAGGAGCCTGTGATACTTCTGTACATGGGAGGAGTCTCTGATACTTATGTACATGGGAGGAGTCTGTGATACTTATGTACATGGGAGGAGTCTGTGATACTTCTGTACATGGGAGGAGCCTGTGATACTTATATACATGGGAGGAGTCTGCGATACTTATGTACATGGGAGGAGTCTGCGATACTTATGTACATGGGAGGAGTCTGTGATACTTATGTACATGGGAGGAGTCTGTGATACTTCTGTACATGGGAGGAGTCTGTGATACTTCTGTACATGGGAGGAGCCTGTGAGACTTCTGTACATAGGAGGAGTCTGTGATACTTTTGTACATGGGAGGAGCCTGTGAGACTTCTGTACATAGGAGGAGCCTGTGATGCTTCTGTACATGGGAGGAGTCTGTGATACTTCTGTACATGGGAGGAGCCTGTGAGACTTCTGTACATAGGAGGAGTCTGCGAGACTTCTGTAAATGGGAGGAGTCTGTGATACTTCTGTACATGGGAGGAGTCTGTGATACTTCTGTACATGGGAGGAGTCTGTGATACTTCTGTACATGGGAGGAGTCTGTGATACTTCTGTACATGGGAGGAGCGTGCGATACTTATATACATGGGAGGAGTCTGCGATACTTATGTACATGGGAGGAGTCTGCGATACTTATGTACATGGGAGGAGTCTGTGATACTTATGTACATGGGAGGAGTCTCTGATACTTATATACATGGGAGGAGCCTGTGATACTTATGTACATGGGAGGAGTCTGCGATACTTATGTACATGGGAGGAGTCTGCGATACTTATGTACATGGGAGGAGTCTGTGATACTTCTGTACATGGGAGGAGCCTGTGATACTTCTGTACATGGGAGGAGCCTGTGATACTTCTGTACATGGGAGGAGTCTGTGATACTTATATACATGGGAGGAGCCTGTGATACTTCTGTACATGGAAGGAGTTTGTGATACTTCTGTACATGGAAGGAGTTTGTGATACTTCTGTACATGGGAGGAGCCTGCGATACTTAGGATATACATAGGATCTTTTATTTTTAATACATTTGGAAAGACTTCAAACTAACTTCTTTCACGTTGTAATTATGGGGTATTGTTTGTAGAATTTTGAGGACATTTTTTTTTCTTTAATCTATTTGGGAATAAGGCTGTAACATAGCAAAATGTGGAAAAAGTGAAGCGCTGTGAATACTTCCCAGATGCACTGTATGCTTGTCTCTTGGGTTTGTCTATGGGCCCTGTCTTCCTGGATTGGAATATAGGTGGGTTTATTATGACGTGGAAGTTGTATAGAAATGTCAGACAGTGCGGGGGGTATAACATGGGATCAGTGTGTCAGCCTATCTCTATATGACTCGGGTATGTACGTCCTACTACAATACGCATACGCAATGCAGAGGGGGCTGGGACTGAGTCACCATGTCCATGTGTCACCCTTCTCTACCGAGATGGTGAAATCACCCTACAGAGGGGAGGAATACACCTTACTACAGAACCATGACTGGTGTTCTCGTTTTATTTAAAGTATTTCGCTTGTTTTGTCTTTTTTTTCCATAAATAAATAGAAAGCAGTAGAGTTGAACAGCTTTTTGGTTTCATAACACATCACTTTTACGAAAACATTTTAAAGGTCATCATCTGGTTAATATAAAACATATTTAAAAAATTCCACGCTAGAGCCACAGAGCTACACTATATTTGCAAAAGTATTTTGGCACATGAACGTTGATGGCCTCCCAGTCTTAGTCCGTAGGGTTCAATATTGAGTTGGCTCCGCTCTTTGCAGCTATAACAGCTTCAACTCTTCTGGGAAGGCCGTCCACAAGGTTTAGGAGATGTGTCTATGGGAATGTCTGACCGTTCTTCCAGAATGTGAGGTCAGGCACTGCGAGGATAGGAGGGCCTGGCTCGCAGTCTCCGCTCTAATTCATCCCAAAGGTGTTCTATCGGGGAGAGGACGCAAATGCCTAGCACATTATCTTTAACACTTTATTAAAGTGGTTGTAAACCATTACAAACCACTTTGACCTACAGGTAAGCCTAGATTAAGGCTTACCTGTAGGTCCAAGAAATATCTCCTAAACCTACACGGTTTAGGAGATATTTACCTGAAGACAGCCACCGCTGCCTACGGCGCATGCGCCGCAGACAGCGGCGCGCAGGCGCACTGGTTAAGCCGCAGATCGCGGCGATATGCCACGATTGCCGACTCCCATGCGCATGCGTGGAAGTGACGTCATTGCTGCTCTGGCGAATCACAGCGCCGGAGCAGCGAGACCCACCAAGAAGATGGATGCTCGGAACTACAGGGGACAGCGGTGACTTCGCTGGCTCCTGTGTCGGGTAAGTGACACATAATGGACTACTATGCGATGCGATGCGATGCAATGCAATGCATAGTAGTCCATTATGCTTTACCTTTGCAGGGAATCAAAGAGGAAGTAAACCCATCAGGGTTTACTTCCTCTTTAAGGATATAAGAAAACATAATATTCTCACAAGTCAAGTGAGCTGGAGGCATATACGGTTATGTCCACATATATTTGGACATTTTTTTCAGGTATTTACCAAAACATATTCAAGCTATAGTTATATAATGGATATGGGCTGGAAGTGCACACTCTCAGGTTTAATTTGAGGGTATGTACATCCAAATCGGAGGAAGGGTTTAGGAATAGCCATCCCCCACCCCCCTTTTTCAAGGGACCAAAAGTAATTGGACAAATTGATCAAAAGCCGTTTCATGGCCTCCCTGCCACAGTGATTGCATTTGGCCTTCTGACCGACACCAATTCTTGTAAAATGCTGCCAAATGCTGGAACGGCAGCCACCACCTCGGACACTGCCTGATGGAATCCCTTCCACTGCAGTGGTCACACTCTCTTTCTGAGGTTCGGCAGGAGCGGGAGGAAGAGACCTGAACATCCCAGGTATTTTGGGTTCTGTGATGGATTGAGGTCTAATGGTTGCATTGGCCCATTCTGATGCTGGAGGCTTAGAAAGCACTTGGGCAGGGGTCTTTTCAGGAGAAAAAAGTAGTGGGGACTGAGGGGAAGATACTTTCTGGGCTGTCGGTGGTGCCAACATGGGTAGAGGGCTGGAAATTACATTTGTCTACAACAATGTCAGGAAAGCCTGCTTCCACCTCTTTCACGTTGCCAAGGGAACAGTGATCATTAGAAGCAATAAACTCTGTCTCCTTGCTGACCACTGCCAAGCTCCCTGTAGTGCTGATGGTGATGGCACTGGCAGCAATGGTGGTGGTGACATCATCATGAGCCTCGGCCTCCTGACATAGTTTCATAGTTAGTTAGGCTGAATAAAGACACCAGTCCATCCAGTTCAACCTGAGTGAGGTGTCTATAATGGTCCCTCTCCCTGTACATTGCTACACCCACATCGGTCCCTATCCTCAAGGAGCCACAATCCAAGGTCCCCATTCATATACTAGGGTCAATTTTGGGCAGAAGCCAATTAACCTACCTGCATGTCTTTGGATTGTGGGAGGAAACCGGAGTACCCGGAGGAAACCCACGCAGGCACAGGGAGAACATGCAAACTCCAGGCAGGTAGTGTCATGGTTGGGATTTGAACCAGTGACCTTCTTACTGCTAGGTGAGAGTGCTAACCACTACACCACTGTGCCACCCCATGTTTCCTGCTGCATGGCCAGGATCTCCAGCTTTGGCTGTACAAATGTATACCAATGGTACCAATGGGCAGCATGCTACCAGCAGCAGTGGCAGAGGTGGTAGCGCCACTTTTGCTATTGAATTGTGCTGCTGGTTCTAGGAGGTAAATCCTGGAACAGCTGGCGACATGCAAATGTCTGCTGTTTGCCAGGCTCTTTACCACCAGCATTCTTCACTCCCATTCGCCTCAGCTTTATGGGAGGTGAGCTGAGCTCAGAGGGCGCAGAGACAGAACGTCCCACCTGCTGCTGTCAGATTTTCCGAGCGCGTATACACAAGTCCGTCGGACAAAAGTCCAAAGTACAAACACGCATTGCTCGGGAAGCAAGGACGAGCCGGAAGCGGTCGTTCTTGTAAACTAGCGCTCGTAATGGAGAATTAACATTCGTGACGCGGCAAATTATGAAATGTGGAAATGCAGCGCACAATTCTCTTTGTTCTATAATGGGATAATAATGACGCTGCTTTGCTGGTGATACTGATGGAGTTATTGCAAACAAATTTTCAAAGGCTCTTTTTTCTAGTGATATCAAGAATAATAATATTATGCTTTTTTATTTTTATTTTTTTTGGGGCAAGTTACCACAACACCATTATCCTGTAGTTTTTAAGATCAAAGATACAACTATGTCGGTGTATCTTGTTAATTTTACATTGTATTTTTTTAAATGTAACTGCCGACTCCCAAACTGTCATTTGAAGTAAAACACATAGCCAAGTATTATTCTACACCATTTTTTTTATTGTGCATTAAAAAAAGAAAACAAATAAACTTAGACATGCTATCCGCCAATAGAACGTAACCAAAAAGTGCAATTCTATGCATCCAAAAATATAGAAAATATACCAAATCAAATCATTATTCAAGCAAAAAAATAACATCAAAGCAATAACCCCAAGGCCAATAATGAATAACGCGTTATCTCCTCCGGTTCCGCAACATGGCCAGGTTGACGAACGGCCGCTCAGAAACGAACTGAATAGCGCGAAATCAAAAGTGCGAAATTAAAAGTGCGAACCAACACTCTCCAAACTTCTACTAACACGAAATTAGCAGAAGGAGCCCAAAGGGTGGCGTTAAAGAGCTGAAAAACAACGTAGTACATCACTACGTTCATAATTGTTGGCCATCAATTGTGTGGCCGTGTGTATGCAAAACAAGTTTGGGCCAACTCCCCTTTGGACAAAATTCCACGGTTTTGTTGCCCAACAATCCGATCGTGTGTACAAGGCTTTAGTGTGGTATTTACATTTGGAATCTATTGCTGTGAACCTACATCATGCGTTTTAAACAAGCTGTCCATACAAGTGAGACGGGCCATGGTAAGGCTTTAAAAACAAAAACGAATCACAGAGATAGCAGCAACATTAGGAGTGGCCGAATCAACAGTTTAGTACTTTCAAAGCCCTTGTACACACGGTCGGAGAATCCATCGGAACGTGTTCTATCGGACCGTGTTGTCGGATAATCCGACTGTGTGTGGTATGCATCGGACTGTTTCCGTCGGAATATCCGTCGGCAGGGGCGGACTGACAACTCATGGGGCCCCCGGGCAATAGGAGATTATGGAGTCCCCAGGCAATCAGAGATTATGGGGTCACACAGTATACACACACACACAGTATACAATCACACAGTGTACACAGACATGTTTCTATTGGCTGAGAAGGTACTGGAGAGGTGGGGTAGCTATAATTTCTGGCTTTTTAGACCAAAAGGATGTCGGTAAGAGACATTTCAGAAACAGATGTAAAAAAAAAAAACACACATTTTTATATAATGTCCCTGGTTTTACTGAGGCTGGCAACCCTGATGGGGCCCCCTAGTGGCATGGGGCCCTCAGGCAGTGCCCGAGTGGCCCAATGGTCAGTCCGCCCCTGTCCGTCGGACCAAATTTTCCAACTTGCTGGAAATATTTTCCAACAAACTGGTCCGATCAGACATACTCCGATCATGTGTAGAGAATTTCGATCGGAAAAAGTGCCACGCATGCTCAGATCAAATTCCTACACCAAAGCTATTGGCTACTAGCCTGAACGTAGTCCCATCGTAACGAAATTACGTCATCACGTTCTGAAAGATCGGATTTTTCGACAACTTTGTCCGACCGTGTGCATGCAACAGTTTCGGACAAGATCCGACGGACAAAATCCAACGGATTTGGTTGTCGGAATCTCCGACCGTGTGTACAAGGGCTTAGTGTGGTATTTACATTTGGAATCTATTGCTGTGAACCTACATCATGCGTTTTAAATGAGCTGTCCATGCAAGTGAGATGGGTCATGGTAAGGCTTAAAAAACAAAACAACGAATCACAGAGATAGCAGCAACATTAGGAGTGGCCAAATCAACAGTTTGGTACTTTCTAAGGAAAGAAGAACACACTAGGGGAGCTCAGCAACATAAAAAGGCCCGGAACGTCCATGGAAGACAGCAGTGGTGGATGATCACAGGATCCTCTCTATGGTAAAGAAAAACCCCTTCACAACATCCAGACAAGTGAAGGACACCCCAGGAGGTGGGGGCGTATCATTGCCAAAGTCTACAATCAAGAGAAGACTTCAGGAGAGCAAATACAGAGGGTTCACCACAAGGTGCAAACCATTCATAAGCCTGAAGAATAGAAAAGCCAGATTAGACTTTGCCAAAACCTTATAAAAAAAAAAAAAAAGCCGGACCAGTCCTGAAAAAGCCTTCTTTGGACAGATGAAACTAAGATTAATCTGTACCAGAATGATGGGAAGAAAAAAAAGACAGCCTTGGGCAGTAACTTTTTTGGGCTGCATTATTTAAAAAAAAAAAATAGTATTCCACATAGAAAATTTACAGATCTATGAATTTTTTATTTTAATTTTTTTCAATTTTTTTGGTGTAAATACAGAATTAGCCCAACTATTGTCCATCAGTTCTATCTCAGAGGGACCTCCGCAGCAAAGATACGATGGAAGTGACATCATACGAGACCGACGTGTTTTACGGCTGACTTTTGTTTTCTATAAGCTGCTGATTTTGTTTTCTTTTGTGGAAATACAAGTCCTATGATGACTCACCGATACGCTTTGAAGTATTGATTCCCCCAGAGCCCTGCGGTTTCCTCCTCTGCTTCTTTACACAATATAATCTTCTCACTTAAAGGGCAACTCTGAACAAAATTGTTGAATTTTTTTGTAATTTTTTTAAATTTTTTTTTTTTACACATGATAAAATCTGTAATTTTTTTTTCTGGAAATGACCTTAAACCCCCAAATAATGATATATTTTCCGAAATCAGAGGCCCTGTAGAATGAAATAGCAGTTAGCAGTTGCATTTATTTATGTTGCACCAAGCCTGTCAACCCTCCAAGTTGCATACCCCCTGTGACCTCGTAAAAAAAAAACGACGGTACCCGAAATTCTTGTTAGGCAACCCTATGAAGGTCATACATTTTTACTGTTAACATAACAGTGAGTTGTGGCCCTAGAATTATTGGTTTTGCTTTGACATCCAAGGTGCTACCCCCCCCCCCCCCCATGCATGGTGCAATTTATGTTTAGATACACATGCATGCTTTATGCTGAACATTTGCATTTTTTTTTTCATATTTCTTTTGCAATTTTTTTAACACTTTTTTCATTTTACTTTATTGCTCTCACAACCGCAGTCAACAAACTGCGGCCCGGGGGCCAGATGTGGCCCTATGCTTGCCTTTACTTGGACCCTCGGGGCAGTGTTCCTCCCGCTGATACAAGACACCATTCCAACCGCTAAGACTGACTGACTGAATTATATACAACATTTTGAAAACTTTAAGACGGGAGTCTCCAATCTTCTCAGTACGAGGAACACGTTGTATATATATTTTACATAATCAGTTTTATAAATGAAAAATTAAAGTTCCAATTAATGAATAACCACACGGCCAGAAATATTTTCACATCAGGCTTGTTCTGTTCACCATCGACTCATTTCTCATCAGAAGCCCCCCCCCCCCATCACATCAGAGTCCCCCTTTCCAATTAGAAGCCCCCTCTTTCACATCAGAAGCCCCCCACCACTTCAGAGTCCACCTTTCCCAGCAGAAGACCCCTCGTTTCCTTTAGAAACACCCATCACATCAGAGTCCTCCATTACATCAGAGTCCCCCCATTGACATACGAGTCTCCAGTTCACATCTGAAGCACCCCCATCACATTAGAGCCTTTCTTTCTTATCAGAAATCCCCTCCTTTCACATCAGAAGCCCCTCATCACATCAGAAGCACCCCCATCACATCAGAAGCACCCCATCACATCAGAAGCCCTCCCCCCCATCACATCAGAAGTCCTCCATCACATCAGAAGCCCCCCATCACATCAGTACCACCCCCATCACATCAGAAGTCCTCCATCACATCAGAAGCCCCCCCCCCCCATCACATCAGTACCACCCCCAACACATCAGAAGTCCTCCATCACATCAGAAGTCCTCCATCACATCAGAAGCCCCCCATCACATGAGGAGCCCTCTATCAAATCAAGTGCACCTCCATCATATCAGAAGCACCTCCATCACATCAGAAGCACCTCCATCACATCAGAAGCACCTCCATCATATCAAAAGCACCTCCATCATATCAGAAGCACCCCATCACATCAGAAGTCCTCCATCACATCAGAAGCACCTCCATCACATCAGAAGTCTTCCACCACATCAGAAGTCCTCCATCATATCAGAAGCACCCCATCACATCAGAAGTCCTCCATCACATAAGAAGCCCTCCATCACATCAGAAGTCCTCCATCACATCAGAAGTCCTCCATCACATCAGAAGCACCTCCATCACATCAGAAGTCTTCCACCACATCAGAAGTCCTCCATCACATAAGAAGCCCTCCATCACATCAGAAGTCCTCCATCACATCAGAAGTCCTCCATCACATCAGAAGTCCTCCATCACATCAGAAGTCCTCCATCACACCAGAAGTCCTCCATCACACCAGAAGTCCTCCATCACATCAGAAGCCCCCCCCCCCATCACATCAGTACCACCCCCATCACATCAGAAGTCCTTCATCACATCAGAAGCCCCCCCCCATCACATCAGAAGCCCCCCCCCCATCACATCAGTACCACCCCCATCACATCAGAAGTCCTCCATCACATCAGAAGTCCTCCATCACATCAGAAGCCCTCCATCACATGAGGAGCCCTCTATCAAATCAAGTGCACCACCTTCACATCAGAAGCACCTCCATCATATCAGAAGCACCTCCATCATATCAGAAGCACCTCCATCATATCAGAAGCCCCCCATCACATCAGAAGCACCTCCATCATATCAAAAGCACCCCATCACATTAGAAGCACCTCCATCATATCAGAAGCACCTCCATCACATCAGAAGCACCTCCATCATATCAGAAGCACCCCATCACATTAGAAGCACCTCCATCATATCAGAAGCACCTCCATCACATCAGAAGCACCTCCATCATATCAGAAGCACCTCCATCACATCAGAAGCACCTCCATCATATCAGAAGCACCTCCATCACATCAGAAGCACCTCCATCACATCAGAAGCACCTCCATCATATCAGAAGCACCCCATCACATCAGAAGCACCTCCATCACATCAGAAGCACCTCCATCACATCAGAAGCACCTCCATCATATCAGAAGCACCTCCATCATATCAGAAGCACCTCCATCACATCAGAAGCAGCTCCATCATATCAGAAGCACCTCCATCACATCAGAAGCCCCCCATCACATCAGAAGCCCCCCATCACATCAGAAGCCCCCCATCATATTAGAAGCACCCCATCACATCAGAAGTCCTCCATCACATCAGAAGCAGCTCCATCATATCAGAAGCACCTCCATCACATCAGAAGCACCTCCATCACATCAGAAGCAGCTCCATCATATCAGAAGCACCTCCATCACATCAGAAGCCCCCCATCACATCAGAAGCCCCCCATCACATCAGAAGCCCCCCATCATATTAGAAGCACCCCATCACATCAGAAGTCCTCCATCACATCAGAAGCACCTCCATCACATCAGAAGCACCTCCATCACATCAGAAGCACCTCCATCACATCAGAAGTCTTCCACCACATCAGAAGTCCTCCATCACATAAGAAGCCCCCCATCACATCAGAAGTCCTCCATCACATAAGAAGCCCCCCATCACATCAGAAGTCCTCCATCACATCAGAAGTCCTCCATCACATCAGAAGCCCCCCATCACATCAGAAATCCTCCATCACATCAGAAGTCCTCCATCACACCAGAAGTCCTCCATCACACCAGAAGTCCTCCATCACATCAGAAGCCCCCCATCACATCAGAAGACCCCCATCACATCAGAAGCACCCCCAACACATCAGAAGCACCCCCAACACATCAGAAGCCCCCCATCACATCAGAAGTCCTCCATCACATCATAAGCCCCCCCATCACATCAGTAGCACCCCCATCACATCAGAAGTCCTTCATCACATCAGAAGTCCTCCATCACATTAGAAGCACCTCCATCATATCAGAAGCACCTCCATCCCATCAGAAGCCCCCCATCACATCAGAAGTCCACCATCACATCAGAAGCACCCCATCACATCAGAAGTCCTCCATCACATCAGAAGCCCCCCATCACACCAGAAGTCTTCCACCACATCAGAAGTACTCCATCACATAAGAAGCCCTCCATCACATCAGAAGCCCTCCATCACATCAGAAGCCCTCCATCACACCAGAAGTCCTCCATCACACCAGAAGTCCTCCATCACATCAGAAGCACCCCCATCACATCAGAAGTCCTCCATCACATCAGAAGCACCCCATCACACCAGAAGTCCTCCATCACACCAGAAGTCCTCCATCACATCAGAAGCACCCCCATCACATCAGAAGTCCTCCATCACATCAGAAGCCCCCCATCACATCAGAAGCCCTCCATCACAACAGAAGTCCTCCATCACATCAGAAGTCCTCCATCACATCAGAAGCACCTCCATCACATCAGAAGCCCTCCATCACAACAGAAGTCCTCCATCACATCAGAAGTCCTCCATCACATCAGAAGCACCTCCATCACATCAGAAGTCCTCCATCACATCAGAAGCACCTCCATCACATCAGAAGTCCTCCATCACATCAGAAGCCCCCCATCACATCAGAAGTCCTCCATCACATCAGAAGCACCCCATCACATCAGAAGTCCTCCATCACATCAGAAGTCCTCCATCACATCAGAAGTCCTCCATCACATCAGAAGTCCTCCATCACATCAGAAGCACCCCATCACATCAGAAGTCCTCCATCACATCAGAAGCACCTCCATCACATCAGAAGTCCTCCATCACATCAGAAGTCCTCCATCACATCAGAAGTCCTCCATCACATCAGAAGTCCTCCATCACATCAGAAGTCCTCCATCACATCAGAAGTCCTCCATCACATCAGAAGTCCTCCATCACATCAGAAGTCCTCCATCACATCAGAAGTCCTCCATCACATCAGAAGCCCTCCATCACAACAGAAGTCCTCCATCACATCAGAAGTCCTCCATCACATCAGAAGCACCTCCATCACATCAGAAGTCCTCCATCACATCAGAAGCACCTCCATCACATCAGAAGTCCTCCATCACATCAGAAGCACCTCCATCACATCAGAAGTCTTCCACCACATCAGAAGCCCCCCATCACATCAGAAGTCCTCCATCACATCAGAAGCACCCCATCACATCAGAAGTCCTCCATCACATCAGAAGTCCTCCATCACATCAGAAGTCCTCCATCACATCAGAAGTCCTCCATCACATCAGAAGCACCCCATCACATCAGAAGTCCTCCATCACATCAGAAGCACCTCCATCACATCAGAAGTCCTCCATCACATCAGAAGTCCTCCATCACATCAGAAGTCCTCCATCACATCAGAAGTCCTCCATCACATCAGAAGTCCTCCATCACATCAGAAGTCCTCCATCACATCAGAAGCACCTCCATCACATCAGAAGTCCTCCATCACATCAGAAGTCCTCCATCACATCAGAAGTCCTCCATCACATCAGAAGTCCTCCATCACATCAGAAGCACCTCCATCACATCAGAAGTCCTCCATCACATCAGAAGCACCTCCATCACATCAGAAGTCCTCCATCACATCAGAAGCACCTCCATCACATCAGAAGTCCTCCATCACATCAGTAGCCCCCCATCACATCAGAAGTCCTCCATCACATCAGAAGCCCCCCATCACATCAGAAGTCCTCCATCACATCAGAAGCCCCCCATCACATCAGAGTTGCTGTGGGCCAGATAAAATCTTGTATCTGTAACCTGCTTTAGCTGAATGTATTGGAGTTGATTTACTAAAGGATCAGAAGCTGCTCACCCAGCACTGTGAATGTTCACCCAAATAAAGCAACGCTGCATTCACATTAAATACCCAATAATGTGAATGGAAAACAAAAAGGATATATTTTTTTCTAGCCTGTGATTGGATAGTTAAACTAACATACTGGAGCTTCAGAAAGGTGAACATTCACTTCCACCCCAATCAATTCATCTGTAACCGTATTTATAAATGAAGAATTAAAGGCTGGCAAGTCACAGCTTAGACCTCTTGGGTCCTCTCTGAAGCTGTCCATACACGAGTGCTTTGCTTTCAGATGTTCCTATGAAAATTCTGAAGTATTGTACGTCGGGGCATTCCATCCTGCCATCATTGAGTCAACTAATTTAGTTCCAAAGCCATTCGAAAATTGCAAAAATCCCAAACATTTGAACACCTTCCCGCCTGACCTATAGCAGATTGATGGCCGGGCGGGTGGGATGAGTGGACATCCTGTGACATCCTCCCAGAATGCACCATTGGCGTATTAACCACTTACAGACTGGACCATTTTGCTGGTCAAAGACCAGACCACTTTTTGCGATTTGTGGCACTGCGTCGCTTTAACATACAATTGCGCGGTCGTGCGAGGGGGCTCCCAAACAAAATTGACGTCCTTTTTTTCCCACAAATAGAGCTTTCTTTTGGTGGTATTTGATCACCTCTGCGGTTTTTATTTTTTGCGCTATAAACAAAAATAGAGCGACAATTTTGAAAAAAACGCATTATTTTTTACTTTTTGTTATAATAAATGTCCCCCAAAAATATATAAAAAAAAAATGTTTTCCCTCAGTTTAGGCCGATACGTATTCTTCTATATATTTTTGGTAAAAAAAATCGCAATAAGCGATTATTGATTGGTTTGTGCAAAAGTTATAGCGTTTACAAAATAGGGATAGTTTTATGGCATTTTTATTAATAATTTTTTATTATTTTTTTTAATAGTAATCGCGGCGATCAGCGATTTTTATTGTGACTGTGACATTATGGCGGACACATCGGACATTTTTGACACATTTTTGGGACCATTGTCATTTATACAGCAATCACTGCTATATAAATGCAGCAATTCCTGTGTAAATGACGCTGGCAGTGAAGGGGTTAACCAGTGGGTGGCAGTGTAGGGGTTAAGTGTTCCTAGGGGTGTGTTACTAACTGTTGGGGGCTGGGCTTTCATTTAGTGAACACTGATCTCTGCTCCAATCACATGGAGCAGAGATCAGCGTCACTAGTTGCTAGGCAGAATGGAGAAATGCTGTTTACACGGGATTTCCTCCATTCAGCCGTCCCGTGAGACGATCGCGGGTATGCCCGCGGCGATTGAGTCCGCGGGTCCCGCGACCGGACTCACGGGGGTCCCGACCAGCGCGGGAGCGCGCCGCCGCTGGCGCGCTCCCGATGGCAGGGCGGCATTGAAGATTGGACGTACATGTACGCCAATATGCCTGCCCGTGCCATTCTGTCGACGTACATCGGCGTGCGCTGGTCGGGAACCGGTTAAAATTGTATTTTTAATTTTTTCATACTGTCACCAGTCAGTGTTTCCCGATCGCCTCCGCACCAGTAATATGATAACGATGTACTGCACTGGGGACAGGATGTAAAAAAAAAAATTTAGAATTTTTTTAAATTTTTTTTGTCATTTCTTAATTTTCCCCAAAAACCCCGCCATGCCTCTTATTAAATTCCTTGGACTGTCTACTTTCCAAAAAAATAGGTCATTTGGGGGGAGGGGTGTATCTGTACTGTCCGGGCATTTTTCGGGTCTCAAGAAATGAGATCGGCCGCGTCAATACGTCAGGATTGGTTGATTTTCAGATATATATCCCATAGTTTGTAGACTTGATAACTTTCCTAAAGACTAAATAATATACACTGATTTGGGTTATTTTCGCCAAAAAGAAATGTATCAGAATAAATTTTGTCCTAAATTTATGAAGAAAGATTATTTATTCGCCAAAATTTTATTAAAAAAACAAAGAAGAAAAAGGTGTTTCTTTTTCAAAATTTGAGGTCTTTTTTTTTTTTTTTATTTAGCAAAAAATAAAAATCCCACAGGTGATAAAATACCACGAAAAGAAAGCTCTATTTGTGTGAAAAAAAAATGATAAAAATTGAATTTGGGTACAGTGTTGCACGACCGCGCAATTGTCATTCAAAGTGTAACAGCGCTGAAAGCTGAAAATTGGCCTGGGCAGGAAGGGGGGTAAAAGTGCCCTGGTGTTGATGGGGATTAAACTGGTCTCATTTGTGCCTAGAACATGCACATTACAACACGTAGGAGTTTTCCCGAGTGAAAAATCACATTCGTCGTTAGAATCTCGTTCATTCAAGAAAAATATTCAATTTTTTATTTTCCTTTAAATTATTTTTTGTGTTCAAAAATGATTGTAAATTATCCATTTATATAAAAAAAAAAAAAACAAATGTGTGGAAAATTTCCAGCAAGTTTCTACAAAGCACACTCCTAGTACACATGTATTTTGTGTGTGTGACCAAAGTTCACAACCGGTTAAAGCGACAAAGTAGCAATGTTAGAGTCCCGCTTATCCCTGTTCTGGTAACAACATTTAAATAAAAAAATTGTGAATCTCCCATCACTTTCTATCCCAATGAAAATGAACACCGGGACAGTTAGTGAGGAGAAATCTCTCCAACGGGGACACAGAAAAAAATTAAAAATAAAACTGACACAGTGAAAAAAAAACAAAAAAAAAAACTAAAAGGGATTATAAAAGAGGTAATATCAAATATTATAAAAAAAATACTTTATTTCATCTACATTCAAATTCATACATCAAAGAACAGAGACGATGACAATACAAAAAGGAAGTCTAAAAGCTTTTATTTAACACCGACGCAACCAACGCATATTATCGTATATCAATAGATCTCTTGCCATTTCTTCCATTCTTATTTCCAAGGTTGGAAAGAATTTTTTTTATTTTTTTTAATCAAATTAAAAATCTGGAACCCAAAAAGAGACTCTTCATATCCACCGACATTACCTTCATTCTCAGTTATATATTAACCATAAAAAATCCTTTAACCACCGAACCTTGCTTACCCTAATTTCCACAAGTCCCAGAGTGTTTTTTGAAATGTCTCATTTATATACTTTATACATTTTTACCTTTGCAGCCCACCCTAACATTGTAGCTTTTATTTTTTTCTGGAAAGGTGGGGTTTTCATTTCGTAGCAAATTTGGATGCATTTTTACTTTATTTTAATGTTCTTTTAATTTATTTTATTAATTGTACTTTTTTTTCATTTTGGTAGCTCATGTTGATGCCTTTTTACTTTATTTTAATTTTCATTTCATTATTTTTTTTTCATTTTGGTAACTAATTTTGATTCATTTTTACTTTATTTTAATTTACTTTTGTTCAATTTAGTAATATTATATATTTTTCATTATGGTAGGTAATTTTAATGCAATTGTACTGTATTGTAATTTTTCTTTTCCTTTATTTTATCAATTCATTTTTTTTATTATTCATTTTGGTAGCTTATTTTTATGCCTTTTTGCTTTATTTTAATTTTCTTTTAGATTATTTTTTTCTTTTTTCATTTTGGTAACTCATTTTGATTCATTTTTACTTTATTTTAATTTACTTTTGTTTACTTTATTTTATTAATATTATATATTTTTCATTATGGTAGCTAATTTTGATGCAATTGTACTGTATTGTAATTTTCCTTTTCCTTTATTTTATCAATTACTTTTTTTATTAATATTGCTGCGTTTTTACTTTATTTTAATTTTCTTTTAGATTATTTTTTTCTTTTTTCATTTTGATAACTCATTTTGATTCATTTTTGCTTTATTTTAATTTACTTTTGTTTACATTATTTTATTAATGTTATATATTTTTCATTATGGTAGCTAATTTTGATGCAATTGTAATTTTTCTTTTCCTTTATTTTATCAATTACTTTTTTTATTAAATTTTCTGCGTTTTTACTTTATTTTAATTTTCTTTTAGTTTATTTTTTCTTTATTCATTTTGGTAACTCATTTTGATAAATTTGTACTTCAATTTAATTTACTTTTGTTTACTTTATTTTATTAATATTATATCTTTTTCATTATGGTAGCTAATTTTGATGCAATTGTACTGTATTGTAATTTTTCTTTTCCTTTATTTTATCAATTACTTTTTTTTATTAATTTTGCTGCGTTTTTACTTTATTTTAATTTTCTTTTAGTTACATTTTTTTCTTTTTTCATTTTGGTAACTAATTTTGATACATTTTTACTTTATTTTAATTTACTTTTGTTTATTTTATTTTATTAATATTATATTTTTTTTCATTATGGTAGCTAATTTTGATGCAATTGTACTGCATTGTAATTTTTCTTTTCCTTTATTTTATCAATTAATTTCCGTTCATTTATCTGCAGGTGAGTCAGAGTGATATATTTCCACAATGAAAGATATTTCTAAGGATGAAAGTAAAGAACAGAACTTGATCTATAATAGTACTTCGTCACCGGCAATGCTGTTAAAATTTGGTAAAAATTGGTAAAATTTAGGTAAGAATTGTAGCTCCAAGTAGTCTTAATAATTTGAGTAATTTCCGTGGCGGGTCATCCTCCGTTCCTCCTTTTCTCTTTCTAGCTTTTTCCTCTTACCCGCCGTACCTGTTATTCCTCTACCCACCTCTTTCGGCAACAGCTGTTGAATGGCAGTTCGGGAAATTGAATACACGCCTGTGTTCTTTGTGTTGACCTTCAGTACCCGGGCTCACGGAAAGACCTTCCCTCCTACATCCCCACCTACTCTCTCTGCCTATGGTTTTCTTCCTTAGGTGGGTACTTGAGGCCTTGTGTCACAACAAGCACTTACCGAGGCCGAGATGCCGAGAGCGGCTAACCCTTGCGACTACCCGGAGGTGGCGCAGGGAGCGGGCGGGAAAGATGCCGAGAGCGGCTAACCCTTGCGACTACCTGAGGTGGCGCAGGGAGCGGGCGGGCAACAAGCACTTACCGAGGCCGAGATGCCGAGAGCGGCTAACCCTTGCGAATACCCGTAGGTGGCGCAGGGAGCGAGCGGGCGAGATGCCGAGAGCGGCTAACCCTTGCGACTATCCGTAGGCGACACAGGGAGCTGGCGGGCAGAAAGAGAAAAGGAGAAGCACTGGCCACCAGCAGGTGTAAGTTCCTGAAGAGGGTTGAGGAGCTGAGCAGAGGGTTACTGGAGTTCAAGAACTGGCTGAGGGTCCCGTGCAGAGTTAGCAGGCAATCCGGAAAGTAGCAAGGGATCGGGCACAGGATAAGTAGCAAGTCCGTCAAGCAGGCCAGGGGGTCAAATCCGTGTAAGCAGGCAAGGAAGTCCGTAAGGCGGGCCGAGGGTCAAACACGTAAAAAGGCAGATCAGGAAAAGTGCGTTTAAACAAGCCAAGGGTCGGATCGAGGAGAAGAGCAAGGTAGTCAGGGACAGTCCGGGTCAAAATCAGGTATAGTAGCAGGAAACGGGCACAAACGGGAAGCCGACAACAAACCAGCAACCCGTCTGGACGCCGGGGCTGTTTAAAATAACCTCGCCATAGCGTGCACGCCATTGCGCATACCCGCGCGCTATCGCACACACTTGCGGGCCACTGCGCCGCGCACGCACCATCGGGCCGCGCACGTGCGTGCGCCAGAGCGCTAGAACGCCGCGCATGCGCGCAGGGACACGCCGAGTATGGATGGAAAGAGGCCTTCTCTGACACTTTGGCTTCATCCCACGCATCTATTTTTTTTCTTCCTTTTTTTTTTCCCCCTCCTCTTTTCTTATTTTGTTATTTCTTATTTTTGGAACATTATTCCATCCGTTTTTACAACGTCTGTCAAACCTTTTGTAATATTTGCTTTGCCCTTCCATTCTGTAAGTCACGGTTACATAGTAGGCGAGGTCCAAAAAAGACCCATCACGTCCATCAAGGCCGACCCATGTGTGTGATTAACAAAAAGTCGCAGAAAATATCTTAGCCGCTTGCCGACCAGCCGCCGTCATTATCGGCACGTGCCCGCGAGCCGTCGTAGCTATACGTCGGCTCCTTTAAGTGGGATAGCAGGTGTGCGCACGCGCCTGAGGCACTGCGGGGGGGGGGGTTCCGGTGCTCTCGTGGCCGGCCATGAGCGATCGCAGGCATGAGAGGCAGAACAGGGACACTAATCCCCTGTTCTGTTCTGTGAAGAGAAACAGATCGTGAGTTCCTAATAGCACGGAACGCCGCTCCGTCACTTCCTCTAGGTCAGTCCCCTCCCCCTACAGTTAGAACACACAGTCAGGGGAACACATTTAACCCGCTTGATCACCCCCCTAGTGTTATCCCCCTTCCCTGCCAGTGACATTCATACAGTAATCAGTGCATTTTTATAGCACCGATCGCTGTATAATTGTCAATCATCCCAAAAAATGTGTCAAAAGTGTCCGAAGTGTCCGCCGCAATGTCGCAGTCATGATAAAAAATCGCAGATCGCCACCATTACTAGTAAATAAAATATAATAATAAAAATGCCATAAATCTATCCCCTATTTTGTAGACGCTATAACTTTTGCGCAAACCAATCAATACACGCTTATTGCGATTTTTATCACCAAAAATATGTAGAAGAATACGTATTGGCCTAAAATGAGGGAAAAAATAGCTTTTAAAAAAAAAAAAAAATTGGGGATATTTATTATAGCGAAAATAATTGTGGTTTTTTTTTCAAAAAAGAAAGCTCTAGTTGCAGGAAAAAAAAAAAAAAAGACGTCAATTTTGTTTGGCTGTAGCGTTGGACCGTAGATGTGGTGTATCTGGATAAAGGAAGGCCCGTAGACGTGGTGTATCTGGATAAAGGAAGGCCCGTAAACGTGGTGTATCTAGATAAAGGAAGGCCCGTAGACGTGGTGTATCTAGATAAAGGAAGGCCCGTAGACGTGGTGTATCTAGATAAAGGAAGGCCCGTAGACGTGGTGTATCTAGATAAAGGAAGGCCCGTAGACGTGGTGTATCTAGATAAAGGAAGGCCCGTATACGTGGTGTATCTAGATAAAGGAAGGCCCGTAGACGTTGTGTATCTAGATAAAGGAAGGCCCGTAGACGTGGTGTATCTGGATAAAGGAAGGCCCGTAGACGTGGTGTATCTGGATAAAGGAAGGCCCGTAGAATTGGTGTATCTATATAAAGGAAGGCCCGTAGACGTGGTGTATCTGGATAAAGGAAGGCCCGTAGACGTGGTGTATCTGGATAAAGGAAGGCCCGTAGACGTGGTGTATATGGATAAAGGAAGGCCCGTAGACGTGGTGTATATGGATAAAGGAAGGCCCGTAAACGTGGTGTATCTAGATAAAGGAAGGCCCGTAAACGTGGTGTATCTAGATAAAGGAAGGCCCGTAGACGTGGTGTATCTAGATAAAGGAAGGCCCGTAGACGTTGTGTATCTAGATAAAGGAAGGCCCGTAGACGTGGTGTATCTGGATAAAGGAAGGCCCGTAGACGTGGTGTATCTATATAAAGGAAGGCCCGTAGACGTGGTGTATCTGGATAAAGGAAGGCCCGTAGACGCAGTGTATCTGGATAAAGGAAGGCCCATAGACGTGGCGTATCTGGATAAAGGAAGGCCCGTAGACGTGGTGTATCTGGATAAAGGAAGGCCCGTAGACGTGGTGTATCTAGATAAAGGAAGACCCGTAGACCCAGTGTATCTGGATAAAGGAAGGCCCGTAAACGTGGTGTATCTAGATAAAGGAAGGCCCGTAGACGTGGTGTATCTGGATAAAGGAAGGCCCGTAGACGTGGTGTATCTGGATAAAGGAAGGCCCGTAGACGTAGTGTATCTGGATAAAGGAAGGCCCGTAGACGTGGTGTATCTGGATAAAGGAAGGCCCGTAGATGTGGTGTATCTGGATAAAGGAAGGCCCGTAGACGTGGTGTATCTAGATAAAGGAAGGCCCGTAGACGTGGTGTATCTAGATAAAGGAGGGCCCGTAGATGTGGTGTATCTAGATAAAGGAAGGCCCGTAGACGTGGTGTATCTGGATATAGGAAGGCCCGTAGACGTGGTGTATCTAGATAAAGGAAGGTCCGTAGACGTGGTGTATCTGGATTTTGCAAAAGCATTTGACACAGTTCCCCATAAACGTTTGCTGTACAAAGTAAGGTCTGTTGGCATGGACCATAGGGTGAGTACATTGATTGAAAACTGGCTACAAGGGTGAGTTCAGAGGGTGGTGATTAATGGGGAGTTCTTGGACTGGTCAGGGGTGGGTAGTGGGGTCCCCCAGGGTTTTGTGCTGGGACCAATCCTATCTAATTTGTTCATAGACGACCTGGAGGATGGGGATGGGGGAAACAGCTCAATCTCTGTATTTGCGGACATTACTAAGCTAAGCAGGGCAATAACTTCTCCGCAGGATGTGGAAACCTTCCAAGAAGATCTAAACAAATGAATGGGGTGGGCAAGTCATGTCAAATGAGGTTCAATGTAGAAAAATGTAAAATAATGCATTTGGGTGGCAAAAATCTGAATGCAATCTGTAGACTTATTCTGTCTGGAGAAGACGATTATGAGAGGGGATATGATTTCAATATACAAATACCGGACTGGTGACCCCACAATAGGGAGAATACTTTTTTGCGGAAAGGAGTTTAACAAGACTCGTGGCCACTCATTAAAATTAGAAGAAAAGAGGTTTAACCCTAAACTATGTAGAGGGTTCTTTACTGTAAGGCTGCTTTCACACTGGGGCGAGAGCAGCGTCGGCGGTAAAGCGCCGCTATTTTTAGCGGCGCTTTACCGTCGTTTTAGCGGCGGTGCGCGGGCGCTAGCGGGGTGGTTTTAACCCCCGCTAGCGGCCGAAAAGGGGTTAAACCCGCCCGCAAAGCGCCGCTGCAGTGGCGCTTTGCCGGCGGTATTGCCGCGGTGTCCCATTGATTTCAATGGGTAGCAGCGGTATAGGAGCGGTGAATACACCGCTCCTTCACCGCTGCAAAGATGCGGCTGGCAGGACTTTTTTCACCGTCCTGCCAGCGCATCGCTCCAGTGTGAAAGCCCTCTGGCTTTCACACTGGAGTTAAAGGGGCCGGTTTTTTTCAGGCGTTACACAGGCGCTATTTTTAGCGCTGTAACGCCTGAATACCGCCCCAGTGTGAAAGCAGCCTAAGAGCGGCAAGGATGTGGAATTCCCTTCCACAGGCGGTGATCTCAGCGGAGGGCATCGATAGTTTCAAAAAACTATTAGATAATCACCTGAACAACCGCAACATACAGGGATATACAATGTAATACTGACATATAATCACACACATCGGTCGGACTTGATGTCTTTTTCTGACCTCACCTACTATGTAACCATGTAAGCTCTAATGAGCTGGCCCTCTGGTTCCTCCTGTATTAAATTGTATTTTAATTGTACTGTTTGCTCATTTGTTGTAAAGAGCTGCGTAAACTGTTGGCGCTATTTAAATCCTGTATAATAATACTATATAAAATCTGTATAATAATACTATATAAATTCTGTATATAATAATAATATATAAATCCTGTATAATAATAATATTATATAAATCCTGTATAATAATAAAAATAATAATATATAAATCCTGTATAATAATATTATATAAATCCCTGTATAATAATAATAATAATAATATATAAATTCTGTATAATAAAAATAATAATATATAAATACTGTATAATAATATTATATAAATCCTGTATAATAATATTATATAAATCCTGTATAATAATAATAATAATAATAATATATAAATCCTGTATAATAATGCTATATAAATCCTGTATAATAATAATAATAATAATATAAATCCTGTATAATAATGCTATATAAATCCTGTATAATAATAATAATAATAATAATAATAATATATAAATCCTGTTTAATAATAATATATAAATCCTGTATAATAATAATAATAATAATAATATATAAATCCTGTTTAATAATAATATATAAATCCTGTATAATAATAATAATAATATATAAATCCTGTTTAATAATAATATATAAATCCTGTATAATAATAATAATATATACATCCTGTATAATAATAAAAATAATAATATATAAATCCTGTATAATAATACTATATAAATCCTGTATAATAATAAAAATAATAATATATAAATCCTGTATAATAATATTATATAAATCCTGTATAATAATACTATATAAATCCTGTATAATAATAAAAATATTAATATATAAATCCTGTATAATAATAATAATAATAATAGTATATAAATCCTGTATAATAATAATATTAATATATAAATCCTGTATAATAATACTATATAAATCCTGTATAATAATAATAATATATAAATCCTGTATAATAATAATAATAATATATAAATCCTGTATAATAATACTATATAAATCCTGTATAATAATAATAATATATAAATCCTGTATAATAATACTATATAAATCCTGTATAATAATAATAATATATTAATCCTGGATAATAATAATAATAATAATCTAAATAGAAATTGTAACATTTTTCAGGCACTGTACACAATTTCCTGAATTGCGACTGAACAACTGTTGCAGAAAGAGCAAGGGGTGGGTAGAGGCATAAAAGGTACGGAGGGTAAGAGGAAAAAATGAAAAGCTAGAAAGAGAAAAGGAGGAAGGGAGGATGACCAGCCATGGAAAATACGCAAATTAGTAAGTCTTCTCGGTGTTACAATTGTTATCAATTTTTTACCGATTGTAACTACGTTCTTAGTCGCTAAATATTATTATAGGTCAAGTCCTGTTCTTTACTTTCATCTCTAGAAATATCTCTCATTATTGTAGAAATATATAACTCTGAATCCCCTGCGGATATATGAAGAAACGGATCTTTGGAAGTTTTTACAAGATGAGGAATGTCCTGAAGTCGCGGTTTGTTGAAGCTTTTCGTTGGTTTTTACGCATGGAGACCCGTTTTTAATGTGCATCTGAGCTGAATTTTGATGCCTGATTTTTTATTTTTTTTTCTACCGAAAAATTTTAAGAATAAAAATATCTTTTTAAGCTGTGTTACTTGTGTATTACTAGGGCAGTGATTCTCAACCAGGATTCCTCCAAAGGTTGCTAGGGGTTCCTTCAGCATTGGGCAATTTCTGCCTCTCGGCTAAGTTCCCAGTGACAACATTGATCTTTTTAGTTATCTATAAGAGGGTAATTCTTCCCAATGACCACAAGTATAAGGACCATTCTTCCCACTGACCACAAGTGTAAGGACCATTCTTCCCACTGACCACAAGTGTAAGGACCATTCTTCCCAATGACCACAAGTGTAAGGACCATTCTTCCCAATGACCACAAGTGTGAGGACCATTCTTCCCAATGACCACAAGTGTAAGGACCATTCTTCCCAATGACCACAAGTGTAAGGACCATTCTTCCCAATGACCACAAGTGTGAGGACCATTCTTCCCAATGACCACAAGTGTAAGGACCATTCTTCCCACTGACCACAAGTGTAAGGACCATTCTTCCCAATGACCACAAGTGTAAGGACCATTCTTCCCAATGACCACAAGTGTGAGGACCATTCTTCCCAATGACCACAAGTGTAAGGACCATTCTTCCCAATGACCACAAGTGTAAGGATCATTCTTCCCAATGACCACAAGTGTAAGGATCATTCTTCCCAATGACCACAAGTGTAAGGATCATTCTTCCCAATGACCACAAGTGTAAGGACCATTCTTCCCAATGACCACAAGTGTGAGGACCATTCTTCCCAATGACCACAAGTGTAAGGATCATTCTTCCCAATGACCACAAGTGTAAGGACCATTCTTCCCAATGACCACAAGTGTGAGGACCATTCTTCCCAATGACCACAAGTGTGAGGACCATTCTTCCCACTGACCACAAGTGTAAGGACCATTCTTCCCAATTACCACAAGTGTGAGGACCATTTTTCCCAATGACCACAAGTGTAAGGACCATTCTTCCCAATGACCACAAGTGTAAGGACCATTCTTCCCAATGACCACAAGTGTAAGGACCATTCTTCCCAATGACCACAAGTGTAAGGACCATTCTTCCCAATGACCACAAGTGTAAGGACCATTCTTCCCAATGACCACAAGTGTAAGGACCATTCTTCCCAATGACCACAAGTGTGAGGACCATTCTTCCCAATGACCACAAGTGTAAGGACCATTCTTCCCAATGACCACAAGTGTAAGGATCATTCTTCCCAATGACCACAAGTGTAAGGATCATTCTTCCCAATGACCACAAGTGTAAGGATCATTCTTCCCAATGACCACAAGTGTAAGGACCATTCTTCCCAATGACCACAAGTGTGAGGACCATTCTTCCCAATGACCACAAGTGTAAGGATCATTCTTCCCAATGACCACAAGTGTAAGGACCATTCTTCCCAATGACCACAAGTGTGAGGACCATTCTTCCCAATGACCACAAGTGTGAGGACCATTCTTCCCACTGACCACAAGTGTAAGGACCATTCTTCCCAATTACCACAAGTGTGAGGACCATTTTTCCCAATGACCACAAGTGTAAGGACCATTCTTCCCAATGACCACAAGTGTAAGGACCATTCTTCCCAATGACCACAAGTGTAAGGACCATTCTTCCCAATGACCACAAGTGTAAGGACCATTCTTCCCAATGACCACAAGTGTAAGGACCATTCTTCCCAATGACCACAAGTGTAAGGACCATTCTTCCCACTGACCATCACACTAATGTATCATTAATTGTAGATTTCTAATTTTTAGCAGGGGGTTCCCTGAGACCAGAGAACTAATTCAAGGGTTCCTCTGTGTTGAAAAGGTTGAGAAAGGCTGTACTAGGGTATTATTCATTTCCATAGGGCCCCTAAAGCAGTACAATACAAAGATCTTGTTTTCGGTGATGTGTAGGGTTGCAGGTTAACAGGGTTGATCCTGAAATTCGGATGGTGGTAAATTTGGAGCGAGTTTAATGAATTTGGCTGTCCTGAGCCAAATCCAAATTTCTTAGTCATTATTTAGTGGTCCAGATTTCCAAAAAGCTTTTGGGAGGAAGGGGGCCAAGGGTTGCTCCAAAGGCT
Organism: Lithobates pipiens; assembly: GCF_037356315.1. Taxonomy (NCBI): domain Eukaryota; kingdom Metazoa; phylum Chordata; class Amphibia; order Anura; family Ranidae; genus Lithobates; species Lithobates pipiens. Next base: position 11,024,096 of record NW_027507748.1, on the reverse strand, counting down.
GTTTCTACCTTAAATCTGTTTCGGCTGTTCTCGGGGGGGGGGGGGGACCCTTAGCTTGACTGCCGATCCCGCTTGATCCCCTTCTTCTACATTGGTACCCCCTTGAAGAATTTTTAAAGGACACATCTCAGGCTGTTTTTGTTTTTTTTGTTTTTTTCCTTGGCCCCATCGTTTTTGCCAGACAGTGCTGCAATGACTTACCAGATCATTATATAAAAAAGATTAAGGATACCGGATACCCAGCCTGGGACGTGTGCCTTTTCATGCCTAAAGCCCCATACACACTATCAGATTGTCTGCTGATTTTTTCCTTCAGGTTTACCAAAACCATGTAGTAGAAGGGCCTGCCTGATTGCATACACATTGAAACCCCTAAGGTTTGACCTCATATTACATGGTTTTGGTAAATCTGATGGAAAAAATCAGCAGACAATCTGATAGTGTGTATGGGGCTTAAGCCTATTTATGACATATGTTGCTTACAAGATAAAATCTGTATTTTTTTTTGCTAGAAAATTACTTAGAACCCCCAAACATTATTAATATTTTTTTTTTTAGCAGAGACCCTAGATAATAAAATGGTGATCGTTGCAATATTTTATGTCACACGGTATTTGCGCAGCGGTCTTTCAAACTCACTTTTTTGGGGGAAAAAAAGACACATTCATGAATAAAAAAACAAAAAAAACGAAACAATAAAGTTAGCCCAATTTTTTTGTATAATGTGAAAGAGGATGTTACGCCGAATAAATAGCAACCCAACATGTCACGATTTGAAATTGCGCACATTCGTGGAATGGCGACAAACCACCATACCTAAAAAATCTCCATAGGCGAGGCTTTTAAAAAAATGTAACGGTAACCAGGTTAGAGTTTATGCCTTGTACACGCGATCGGAATTTCGGGCAGCAAAAGACCGATGAGAGCTTTTCGGCGGAAAATGCGACCGTGTGTGTGCGCTCCATTGGACTTTTGCTGAGCGAATTTCCGCCAGCAAAAGATTGAAAGCAGGTTTTAAATTTTTCGGTCGGAAAAAGTTTCGATTGGAAATTCCGATCGTCGACACCAATTCCGACGCGCAAAATTCCTACGCGTGCTCGCAAACAATTTGACGCATGCTCGGAAGCATTGAACTTAATTTTCTCGGCTCGTCGTAGTGTTGTACGTCACCGCGTTCTTTGGCAGTCGAAAGTTCAGCCAACCTTTGTGTGACCGCTGCAGTCAGCGGCGCATTGCGAGGGGAATATCTCCTAAACCATACAGGTTTAGGAGATATTTTTTTTACCTACAGGTAAGCCTTATTATAGGCTTACCTGTAGGTTAAACTTATAAAAATGACTATACAACCACTTTAAAGCCGAGGCCGCATATGTGCATACAGTCGGCGCTAAGGGGTTAAAAACTACTCGTAATAATATTCGGTATTGGCGCAACCCTAAGCCCTTGTACACACGATCGGACATTCCGACGGAAAATGTCCGATCGGACCGTGTTGTCGGATAATCCGACCGCGTGTGGGCTCCATCGGACTGTTTCCGTCGGAATATCCGACGGACAAAGTTTTAGAGCTGGGCTATAAAACTTTCCGACAACATGATCCGATCGGACTCTGTCTAATCATGTGTAGAGAATTCCGATCGGACAAAGTGCCACGCATGCTCAGATCAAATTCCTAGACCAAAGCTATTGGCTACTAGCCTGAACGTAGTCCCGTCGTAACGAAATAACGTCGTCATGTTACATACGATCGGATTTTCCGACAACTTTGTCCAACCGTGTGTATGCAACACCAGTTTCGGACAAAATCCGTTGGACAAAATCCGACGGATTTTGTTGTCGGAATGTCCGACCCGTGTGTACAAGGGCTAAAAAAAGACACAAGTCCATTCAGTCCGACCTACAATTTTAATTTATAGGCTGCTGTGAAAAAAAAAAAAAATTTTTTTTTTGGATCCTAGTTTAGGTTTCCATTGAAACCAATTTCCAGTTCCGAAATTCCAGTTTTTCGGAAAGGTCACTCATTTTTTTTTTAAAAGTTCAGCCAAACCCCATCTGATGGAATTTTTTCTCGAAGTTCTATCATCCCTACAGGTTGATAGATTTGCATTGTGAGCCCATGTCTGGTCTGCCGCTGTGCCTGCAGTCCTACCGATGGAAGTAGCTAAGATGTGAGCGGAGCCTCCATAATGCGTTGTACACATCGCCGTCCACCTCTGATGAGGATAGCCGAGATACAAAACTTAGCTTTCTACAATTCGAAACGTGTTTATATTATTGGCAGAAATAAAAAATATTAATAAAGCAGTGTCCTTAAATTTGCCCTCCAGCGTACGTGTTATTATTTTTTTGGCTCACCCTATTTGTGTTCCACCAAGAAAGTAAAAAAAATGTAATTAATAAAAATAAATATTACCTGCGCAGGATGTTGTCTTCTTATATATAATCCATGGTGTTGGAAGACCATCCATTCAGGAATGTGGGTGGTCAGTTCATTGGCCAGTAGGGGAGGAGACCTGTGCTCCTCGGAGAAGAAGGTCCATGTGCAAAATCTGATGGCCTCAGACAGCCATGAGGTTCAGTGACTACTAGGAGCTCATTCTAGGTGCTGACAGAATAGCAGACTGGAAGCAATTATGTGGTTTCTGGTAACGTTTTAGCTCTTTAGGTGACTGAACGCCGGGTTTCTCTTTCAGTTTCTGCGAGAGATTTTTTTTACAAACCTTTAAAGCGCCAGTGCATGCCTTACCTACAACACATCCAACAACTAAAGGCCCCGTACACACGATCGGACTTTTTGACAACAAACATGCAAATTAGCTGTTCTGGAGCAACATCCGACCGCGTGTGTACGCTCCATCGGACAAACTTTTTCCGTTTTCATCGGACTTTTGTTGGCTGTGCGAATGAACAAACGTTTTGACAACATAAGTCCGATGGAGCAAAGTCAGATCGCGTGTACGCAAAAAACCATCGGACTTTTGTACAAGGTACAAACACGCATGCTCAGAGCCAATGCAAAAGATCAGATAACAATACAGAAGTTGACCAAAGGGTGGCGCTGGAGTAATTGAACGTCCTCTTTTGAAGTGTCGTCAGTACGTTGAAACGTCACTACGTTCGTGTTTGTTGCCTAAAAAAGTCAGATTGTGTGTATGCAATACAAACTTGTGGACTACGCCCTTTGTACAAAAGTCCACGGGAAAGTTTGTACAAAGTCCGATCGTGTGTATGAGGCTTTATGATGTGAAGGTGCCCTCTTGCACCTAATGTCTCACCCCCCAAAAAAAATATGTCCTGACTATTTATTCCTGATATTATCATTTGACATTTATGAGAATCTGTGCCGGTAATCCTCTTCTCCAGATCCCGTTAGCGTTTTTGGGCTTTGTGTGTTGGACATCACTTCTTATGCCCCTGTACACACGATCGGACTTTCCGCCAACAAATGTTGGCTAGCAGGTTCTCAAATTTTTCAAGCCGGAAGCGTTGTAAAACTAGCGTTTCGTAATGGAGATATCATATGACTATTGAACTTCCTTTTTATCGGCTCGCCATACATCTTGTAAGCCTTGTAACGTCACCACCTTCTTAATTGTTGGACAACATTTGTGTGACCGTGGTGTATGCAAGACAAGCTGGAGCCGACACCCTTTGAACAAAATTCCCACGGTTTTGTTGTCGGAAAGTCCGATCGTGTGTACGGGGGCGTTAGTCATCATTACATTCTACGGTGAGAGAAAAAGGTATTTGATCGGCTGCTGATTTTGTCTGTTTTGCCCACTGACAAAGAAAGGATCAGTCCAGGGCTGGACTGGGACAAAAATGTGGCCCTGGACTTCATCATGACCGGCCCACTTTAATTTTGAGCGTCTCCATCAGCAATTCCCCTTACATCAGAGTGTCCTCCCCCCCCCCGCCCACGTGTACTCACAGTTTTGAAGGTAGCTTCTGGTTCCTCTCTCCAGTCATTGATAAGTGACAAGTGATAAGGGGAGAGAGGATGGAACGTCTGTCAGCTGTCTATCTCCCCCTGCAGGCTGGAGGGAGCAGAAAGCCCAATGCTATCTCCAGCAAGTGACGGCAGCTGCTCCTCCTAACAGGAGTGAAATTGCGATCACACACTGTCAGAGAGGAGAGGCTCCAGGACTGCACCTGACTGGCCCACTGGGCCATCGACCCACGGGAAACTCCCTGTAGTCCCGATGGCCAGTACATGCCTGGATCAGTCTATAATTTTATATCATTTTATTGGTCGGTTTATTTTAACAGTGAGACACAGAATAACAACAAAAATATCCAGAAAAACACATTTCAAATAAAGTTATAAATCGATTTACCGTATTTATCGGCATATAACACGCACGTTTTTCCCCTTAAAACCAGGGGAAAATCGCGGGTGCGTGTTATACGCCGATCCTCTGCGATTTTTGCACAATTTTTGAGCCTCTGGGCGGCTTCCAGCTGCCTTCGGCCCTTCTCGCGGCTTTCGGCCCTTCTCGGCAGCCGAAAACCACTGAGAAAGGCCGAGAGTGGCCGAAAGCTGATGAGAACGGGCAAAGGCGGCCGAAAGCCACAGAGAATGGCCAAAGGCAGGCAAAAGCCGCCGAGAACAGCCGAAGCCGGGCGAAAACCGCGAGAAGGGCCTAAGGCGGCCGAGAACTACCGGGTGCCACCGAGATACACAGGACATCTCGACGGCGCCATTTTTAAAAATAAAATCTGAAATTAACACTGACAAGGGGACAACGATGCATAAGGCTGCATGACAAGGCTGCAATGATGGACAGGCTGCATGACAAGGCTGCAATGATGGACAGGCTGCATGACAAGGCTGAAATGATGGACAGGCTGCATGACAAGGCTGAAATGATGGACAGGCTGCATGGCAAGGCTGAAATGACGGACAGGCTGCATGACAAGGCTGAAATGACGGACAGGCTGCATGACAAGGCTGAAATGACGGACAGGCTGCATGACAAGGCTGAAATGACGGACAGGCTGCATGACAAGGCTGAAATGACGGACAGGCTGCATGACAAGGCTGAAATGACGGACAGGCTGCATGACAAGGCTGCAATGACGGACAGGCTGCATGACAAGGCTGAAATGATTGACAGGCTGCATGACAAGGCTGCAATGACGGACAGGCTGCATGACAAGGCTGAAATGACAGACAGGCTGCATGACAAGGCTGAAATGACGGACAGGCTGCATGACAAGGCTGAAATGACGGACAGGCTGCATGACAAGGCTGCAATGACGGACAGGCTGCATGACAAGGCTGCAATGATGGACAGGCTGCATGACAAGGCTGAAATGATTGACAGGCTGCATGACAAGGCTGCAATGACGGACAGGCTGCATGACAAGGCTGAAATGACAGACAGGCTGCATGACAAGGCTGAAATGACGGACAGGCTGCATGACAAGGCTGAAATGACGGACAGGCTGCATGACAAGGCTGAAATGACGGACAGGCTGCATGACAAGGCTGCAAATGACACTGATAAGGCTGCTTTGATGGGCATTTAAATGTACGTTTTTTTTCCTTAAATTTCCCTCCTAAAAGTTTTATTCCTTAAAATTCCCTCCTAAACTTGGGGTGCGTGTTATACGCCGATAAATACGGTACATTTTAATGAGTGAAATAAATATTTGACCCCTTCACAAAGCATGACTTAGTACTTGGTGGCAAAACCCTTGTTAGCAATCACAGAAGTCAGACGTTTCTTGTAGTTGGCCCCCAGGTTTGCACACATCTCAGGAGGGATTTTGTCCCCACTTCTCTTTGCACATCCTCTCCAAGTCAGTAAGGTTTCCAGGCTGGTAACTCGATCATTCAGCTCCCTACACATATTTTCTATGAGATTAAGATCTGGAGACTGACTAGGCCATTCCAGGACCTTAATGTGCTTCTTCTTAAGCTACTCCTTTGTTGCCTTGGTTGTGTGTTTCGGGTCATTGTCATGCTAGAAGACCCATCCACGACCCATTTCCAATGCCCTGGGTGAGGGAAGGAGTTTCGCACCCAAGATTTGATGGTACATGGCCCCGTCCATCGTCCCTTTGATGTGGTGAAGTTGTCCCGTTCCCCTTAGCAGAAATACACCCCCAAAGCATAATGTTTCCACCTCCATGTATGATGGTGGGGGATGGTGTTCTTGGGGTCATAGTCAGCACTCCTTCTCCTCCTCCAAACACGGCGAGTTGAGTTGATGTCAAAGGGCTCAATTTTGGTCTCATCTGACCACAACACTTTCCCCCAGTTCTCTTCTGAATAATTCAGATGTTCATTTGCAAACTTCAGACGGACCTGTACATGTGATTTCATGAGTAGAGGGATCTTGCGGGCACTGCAGGATTTCAGTCCTTCACGGTGTAGTGTGTTACCAATTGTTTTCTTGGTGACTATGGTCCCAACTGAGATCATTGACAAGATTCTCCCGTGTAGTTCTGGGCTGATTCCTCTCCGTTCTCATGATCATTGAAACCCCACAAGGTGAGATCTTCCATGGAGCCCAGAACAAGGGAAATTGACAGTTATTTTGTGCTTGCCGATGGTCGTGTAGCCAATTCCAGACTTGTGTAGGTCTTCAATCTTGTCCCTGACATCCTTTGACAGCTATTTGGTCTTGGCCACGGTGGAGATATTGGAATCTGATTAAATATATTGCTTCTATGGACAGGTGTTTTTTTTTTTTTTTACAGGTAACAAGCTGAGATTAGGAGCACTCTCTTAAAGGGAGTTCTCCTGTATAGAAGACACCTTGGAGATAGAAATCTTGCTGATTGATAGGGGATCAAATACTTATTTCACGCATTAAAATGCAAATCAATTTATAACTTTGGAAAAGTGTTTTTCTGGATATTTTTGTTGTTACTCTGTCTCTCGCTGTTATAATAAACCGACCATTAAAATTATAGACTGATCGTTTCTTTGTCAGTGGGGCAAACGTACAAAATCAGCAGGGGGTCAAATACTTTTTTCTGTCGCTGTACATCTGCCGGTGCTGCCATTAGATACATTTTTTATAATAATGCATCACATGTAAAAATGTTGCACATCACCATGGCCAGATTTGTAAAAGGACAAATGCCCCAGGCCCCCCTGACATAAGGGGCCCTTCTCTATACAAAGATTATATAAAACAATAAAAAAATTTTTTTTATATACAGTAAATATATATAAAAATAATAATAAAATAAAAAAAAAGTATAATAAAAAAAGTATTTTCTTTTATTAAATGTATCTTGGGAAGTAATATTTTGCCGGTCATCTGTAAAGCTTTGGACTAGTATATTGTATCATTTTTCAAATTCGAATTTTGGCGGCTCAAGCATACCATGCATAGAGCACTATGACTGCTTGTGTGGGCACGTGTGACCTTAGAATGACGTTGTGTCATGCATTTTAAAAATGTGTGACTGTCATTGAGAATGCAAACCAACTCTGTGTATGAGGGGTCCCCAGCCAGTCCCGGGGGGAGAATGCTCAGATGGTAGCTGGGAGAGTGCATAAATAGTCTCAAGCCTGAGACAGCAGGGTTCTTATCTTGGAGGAGGGGCTGAGAGCCCGTAAGCCTACTGCCCTTCTCGGCAGCTCATTGAGGTCACAGCTGGGGAGCCTATTCTGCTGCAAATCCTTTGAAGTTAAAAAGAAGGGCTCCACCGGTGATCCAGTCTTGAAGATTCACCGAGGAAATTTTTTGCCTGAGTCTGGAGGGAGGCATCCATGTACCCGGGGACACTGTGAGTACAGACCCGAGTGAAGGATCCTAGTGCCCGTTGCTGCTGCTAAAGTGGTTGTAAACCCTTACAATCCACTTTTAACTACAGGTAAACCTATAATAAGGCTTACCTGTAGCTACCCCGGATATCTCCTAAACATGCTCGGTTTAGGAGATATCCCCTGTATCTGCATGTGCCGACGTCATCGGTACATCCGCACTACTCCACTTGCCTTATAACGATATCCTTCCTGGATTCCAATTTTCTTATGCCACTTTTTATATCTTCTGGGTGAAAGGCCTTTTTTACTTTCAAATCTTGTAGATCCTTCAAAACCATTCTTTTAAATACCTTGATATGTCCATTGTTCCCAGTGGATGGATTGAAGAGAAATTTGTTCCCGTAAATTTCTGAAAAGCATGCCGTTAGTTTCTGGTAATTTCATTCCTCTACCCAGGGCCGTCTTTAAGGCAGGGCAAAAGGGGCAGCTGCCCTGGGCCCTGTCATTGTTGTGGGGCCCAAAGCAGCTGCCTCATACTTGCCAACTATCCCAGTTTAAATTCCCTTGTCCCTTGAAGTTTTTGTCCCATGCTGTGTTCCGATATCTCAGTGTGATGTGCTGGTAACTAATGCTGCCCTGCTCTGCCCTATTGTTGTGTACAGATGACTCACCTGCAGACCCTGTGTTTACTTATGAATGCCGCCGCTATTTACATATAAATGCTGGTTATTTACGTGTAAACGGCTGTGGCTGATGGCATTGATATGTAAATAAAGGCTGCATTTATATGTATATCATGCCCTCTCAGTGAGGAGATGATGTGCTATAATCTCTAGCAAACAGTCAGTGAGCATTATTAGTGTACAGTAATCTCTATCAACCAATTAACATGCAGAAATCATTTGCTGTATCTTCTAGCAACTAATCAGTGAGCCGTAATGTGTCCTGTAACCTCTAGCAACTAATTAGTGAGCCATAATGTGTCCTGTAACCTCTAGCAACTAATCAGTGAGCCATAATGTGTTCTGTAACCTCTAGCAACCAGTCAGTAAGCAGTAATGATATGCTGTAACAGCTGGCAACCAATCGCAACTGCTGCCTGATCTGATACAGTAAATTGATTTTAAGTCTATCTGCTATTTATTTTAGCAGGCAGAGGGTGGAATCGCATTGGGGGGTGGGTGGGGGGGGCCCAAGACATTTTTTTTTGCCCAGGGTCCAATCAATATTAAAGACGGCCCTGCCTCTACCTATTCCTGCCATTGCTTCAGTTAGTGTGCGGTTACCGGTGGCTCCCGCACTGCGGGGGCTTCGATCTAAGGTGCATACTAGCTCATTATGCCTTTGTCTTGCAGGTTTTTGTTTTGTGGGTTTTCGACTACTTTAACACCTGCTGCACTAAGGCTTGCCTAGAACAATAGTTATGGTGTTCAAGTGCTGTCCATTCTCTGTCCTATTGCTGAAGGAATGGCACAGAGAAGTGTGCCCTCCCATTACTGTTCAGTACTATTCTGGTCTGGTCTGGTTCATGGACTGCCAACAAGATAACATAGTCAATGGATCTTCCATAATATAATACAGACAATGGACTGCCAACAAGATATTACAGTCAATGGATCTTCCATAACCTAATACAGTCCATGGGTGGCCAACAAGATAATACAGTCAATGGATCTTCCATAACATAATACAGTCCATGGATGGCAACCAAGATAACACAGTCAATGGACTTCCATAACATAATACAGGCAATGGATGGTCAAAAAGATAATACAGTCAATGGACTTCCATAACATAATACAGTTCATGGATGGCTAACAAGATAATACAGTCAATGGATCTTCCATAACATAATACAGTCCATGGATGGCCAAGAAGATATTACAGTCAATGGATCTTCCATAACATAATACAGTCCATGGATGGCCAACAAGATATTACAGTCAATGGATCTTCCATAACATAATACAGTCCATGGATGGCCAACAAGATATTACAGTCAATGGATCTTCCATAATATAATACAGACAATGGATGGCCAACAAGATAATACAGTCAATGGATCTTCCATAATATAATACAGACAATGGATGGCCAACAAGATAATACAGTCAATGGATCTTCCATAATACAATACAGACAATGGATGGCCAACAAGATAATACAGTCAATGGATCTTCAATATGATAATACAGTCCATGGATGGACTAAGAGATAGAATAGACCATGTATGGATCACAAGATAATACAGTCCATGGATGTTCCATATCATAATACAGTCCCTGGTTAGACAAGAAAATACATTTAATGGATGGACCACAAGAGAACACTGACCATAGGTGGACCACCATGAACTGAATCATGGATAGACCACAAGATAATTTACAAGTTCCTGATATTAGTCACATTCAAGCTTCTGGGGAAATGAAAATAGTTTGTTCTTCGTAAACAAGCAGTCACATTGTTAGAATCGCACTGTGGTTGATGTGTGATTTGCCACTTCCTGACATACCATATGTCGTTTATTAAGGTGTTTACGTAACTGCTGGAAAATGTCAATGTCAGCGAGCCAGAAATGCACAGTAAATTGCACAGTGACGGGCATTAGACCCTCAACCACATCAACTGAAATATAGCTGATGATGAAAGTCCTTACAACACAAGGTCCTTCACACCTCTCCTTCACACAACGGAGGAGGAACAAGGTGGAGGTAAACCACGTCCACCAGCTCAGCTATAAGGCCGCGTACACACGGGCGGACTGTTCGCCCAACTTTGTTCGTCAAACAATCCGACAAACAGTCCGCTCAAAATTTGCATGAGCGGACTTGACCACACACGATGAGCAGACAGTCCGCTGAAAGCGTGCGCGATGACGTCTACAGCACGTACGACGGGACTAGAAAAACGACGTCCTATACACTGCAATGCAACCTTCGGCCGTGTAAATCCTTTCTGAGCATGCACGATACTTAGTCCGTCCAACTTGCCTACACACGAGCGGACTGTCCGCTGAAACCAAGTTTGGACGGACAAAACCAAGTTTCAGCGGACTGTCTTACGGAAATTCCGAAAAACTTTGTTCGTCAGACTGTCCGCTGAAACAGTCCGCTGAAGCCCACACACGAGCGGACTGTCCGCTGAAACACTGTTCAGCGGACAAAGTTGGGCGAACAGTCCGCCCGTGTGTACGCGGCCTAATGCTCCCCATGATGGTGATGACGAATGAGGTTAATCAAATCAAATAATTCAGCTTTGATACGGAGATGAAAATCCCTGATTTGTGGCGAATCACACAATTTAGAAATCGAAGTAACACTGTCCGAAAATTTGTAGGATTCTCTGCAGACCAGATGAATTTGGCTTGCTGAAAGGCAGGAACTCAACGTCTGAAATTCTCCTGGTTTTCGATCTAATTTGCTCATCATTTATGATAATACGGATGCATCCTGACCAGCACAGGCTGGGGCTGAATTTATAGAGTACAATACGAATTTCTTCTGTAAGTTGTCCCCCCCCCCGCCCCCCATCAACCGCATATCTGCAACGGCTGGGGAGTCCACAGAGACAAGGGTGTTCAAAGCACATGGTCACGTGACCAGTCCCTGCCCTTGCTGGACCTTCTTGAAGGAGTCAAGTGTATGTATTCCCTAACAATGAATGTCTCTTATTTATTCCCTTTTGGTCTATTTCATTTATTATTTATTATTATTATTTATTTCATTAACCCCTTCAATACCGGACATCACCCCCCCCCCCCCCCCCCCCCCTTCCTGCCTAGGCCAATTTCAGCTTTCAGAGCTGTTGCAATTTGAAAGGTAATTGAGCAGTCATGCAACACTGTAACTAAACTAATCCCCACTGGGGTTTTTATTTTTTTGCTAAATAAACGAAAAAAAGCCTGAAAATTGTTAAGGAAAAAAAAAGTGTTTTTCTTCATTTATGTGCACAAAATGACATTTAAAACGGAAAAAAAGTAATTTAAAACTGCTTGCGGTTTTAATGTTATATCTGGTTCCGGCAATATGGATGAAAATCATTGAGAAAAATGGCATGGGTAGTCCCCCCTGCCCATTACCAGCCCCTTTGGGTCTTGTACGGATATTAAGGGGAACCCCGTACCCATATAAAAAAAAAAGGAAAGATGTGAGGCCCCCAGGCCCTGTATACTCAGAACAGCAGTATACAGGCAGTGCAAACAAGACAGGGACTGTGTAGGTTTGTTGTGTTAAGTTGAATCTGTTTGTAATTTTGAACTGGTACATTTTTAAAGTGTAACTCAAGTCAAAAAATCTATTTTTAAGCTTTTTGGAAAACATAGGGAAGGGTTATCACCCCTGTATAATCTTTTTTGCCGTACGTCTTTTTTCATCTCACTTGCTGTTGTCTCCTTCAGTTTGCAAGTAGGAGCCGTTTGTAAGTTGGATGTTTGAAAGTAGGGGCTTGCCCTATATGCTCTGCAGAAATGGCGGAACAAGATGTTGGTGTTGCCACAACATTTTAAGCCCTCTCAGTATTTCTTGGTAGGCGATGGAGCGCCCTGCTGTAAACGATTATATCAAGAATTGTAATTACATGCCATTGTTAAACAGTGGTAGAAAAATTGGGCCTTTGGTGGTTGTGGTGGTGGTGCTGGTGCCACAACACTATAAGTCCTCACAGTTACTCTCGGTAGGCACAGGAACGGGCCCTGCTGTGAAATATTATATCAAGAATTGTAATTACATGCCCCTGTTAAACAGGGGCTGAAAAAACGGGCCTTAGCCACTGCTTGCTGGTGCCACGGCACTGCAACCTCTCCCAGATACTATAGTTGGAGTTCAGCAATGAGCCCTGCTGCAAAGCCCCTTGAACGCCTACGGAGCACCACTGGTTCCGAGGACAGAGCACTGGAAGAGGCCATGGAGGAAGAAGAAGAGGAGGGGGTGGAGGAGAGAGGTGTGTCACAACCAATAGTAGCATTTTGGAGGCGTGTGGCGGAACAACCTCCAACACTACTGCACATTGTCCTGCATCCTTCCCAGCTGCCAGAAGAGTGACCCAATGGGCCGTGAAAGACAGGTAACGTCCCTGTCCATGCCTGCTGCACCATGAGTCAGCGGTAATATGCACCTTACCGCTGACCGCCCTGTCCAGCGAGGCAAGGACATTGCCTTCTACATGCCGGTAGAGAGCCGGAATCGCCTTCCGTGAGAAAAAGTGGCGTTTGGGGACCTGCCACTGAGGAACCGCACATTGCACAAACTCACGGAAGGGGGCCGAGTCTACCAACTGAAAAGGTAGCAGTTGAAGTGCTAGCAATTTAGCCAAGCTAGCATTCAACCGCTGGGCATGTGGATGGCTGGAAGTGAACTTCTTTCTATGGTCCAGCAGCTGGGGCAGGGAAATTTGCCTGCTACAATCGGACATGGCTGTACTGCTAGCAGAGTGCCCGCAAGTACTTGGCTGTGACACACCTAATTCTACACCTTCATTCCTCTCAGCGCAGGTTTCAGAGAGGACTGAAGGTATAGTGGGGTTGGAGGTCCCAGCTGATGAGGAGCAAGGAGAGGTCCGCTTTGTTCTTTAGTGTGGATCTTTGAGGTAAGCTTGCCAACGAGCTGCATGGCAGGTCAACATATGTCTGGTCAAGCATGTGGTATCCAAGCGGCTGATGTTTTTGCCACGCGAGATATGCTTGAGACATATGTTGCAAATAGCAGCGGTGCGATCTGATGCACTCGTCTCAAAAAAGGCCCACACCAAAGAACTTTTAGAATAATGCGCAGAGGCAGCGCCCTGCACAGGCGGAGCTCTGCGGTTTGATTCAGTCGGTGTGCTGCCCCTAAGCTGGCCCCTGGAGGCCATCCTGTCTCATTGGAGATGTGCCTCCTCCTCCTCTCTCCTACCAGGCACCCACGGAGAGTCACTGCCCTCTTCATCCCCTACCTCTTCATCGCTGGAGCAAACCTGGCAGTATGCTGCAGCTTGTGAAACATGACTGCCAGATTGCTGTCCTTCTTGAGCATCCCCTCTCTCTGCGCACACGCTACTGCCTTCCTCTAGCTGGGTGTCATCATCAGAGCCTACAAAACACTGGGCATCCTCCTGGAGCATGTACCCAACACTGTGCTCAAAGAGTTCAGGAGACTCCTCAAGAGGACGTGGTGGGTCTAGGGAAGGAGTCACTGATGATGACATTGAGACGAGGGAAGAGGATGCGTTGGCAGCTGCTTTGCTAGTACCCTGAGCCTGGGTGAGAGAGGATGAGGAGGATACAAAGTTGTGAGTGAAAATGGAATCTACCTTGGGCGTTAACCATACCCCTAAATATTTAATGGCATGCGGTACCCACTTAAAAGAGCTATTTTCCATTGTACGTTGCAATGTCGGAGCTGGCAAGGTAATGTTCATTGCCTCCGACTTGGAGTAATTAATCTTAAGGTTAGAAATATAACCGTAGATTGTAAACTCCCTAACGAGGGATGGTATGGATATGTGCGGTTCAGTCACAAAAAACAGGAGGTCATCGGCAAAAGCCGCCACCTTGAACTCCTTTCCCTCCACCCCGAAACCCCTCACCGAATTTGGCCAAAACTCTCCTAATGAAGGGTTCAAGTGAAATAACAAATAGCAGAGGGGACAGGGGACAACCCTGTCTCGTGCCATTTCTTATGTCCACCCTGCCGGACAAAGCTCCATTTATTTTGAGTCTGGCTGAGGGGTTCTGATACAAAGCAGCTATCCAGTTCATCAATCCGGGTCCTAGTCCTATATGTCTACATGACTCAAACATGTAGTCCCAGGCTACTCTATCGAAGGCCTTCTCTGCATCAGTGGACAGGAGAAGGCCCTCGATGTTTCACACATGGGCAGCGTGTATCAAGTCCAGGGCTTTAGTGACATTTTCCCTGGCCTCTCTACCTGGCATAAAACCAGTCTGGCTCGGTCCAATCAATTTGCAGAGGAGGGGAGACAATCTCGTTGCAATTATTTTCGCCAGTATCTTAACATCTAAGTTCAACAACGAGATTGGCCTATAACTGGTGCAGTGTGTAGGATCCTTGTCCGGTTTTGGAATGACTGCTATGTGTGCAGATAGAAAATCAGGAGGGACCCTCCCACCCCCCGTTAAGGAATTCAGAGCTTCTTGCAAGTGTGGGGTCAGGGTGTCTATAAATGTCTTGTAATATATGGCTGTGTACCCATCTGGTCCTGGGCTTTTACCTGTTTTGAGTTCCTTAATCGCTACTTTGATTTCTGCCTGGTCTATCGGGGCGTCAAGAACAACCAAGTCTTCCCTTGTAAGTGAGGGTAGATCTGAACCCCTCAAGTATTCCCGTATAGCTTGGAGTCTCTTGCTCCCTATGTCGGGGGGTTTGTGCTGTGGTGGGAGGTTATAGAGTTTAGTGTAGAACTCTTGGAAGTGTTGGGCTATTTTATCGGTCGTTCTGTCTATGTGGCCGTCCTTATTCTGGATTCCCGGAATGTTGGTCTTGGTCGTGAGATCTCTCAGTGCTCTGGCAAGTAGGTAACCCGCTTTGTCCCCCTGCTCATAGTATACCTTCTTCCGCAAAAATAGAAGTCTCTTGGTTTGCGATTCCAGTATCTGTCTGAGAGTCAACCAAGCCTCAAGAAGCGCAGTGGCTGACTGCTCAGACAGAGACTGCTTGACTAACCCACACAATCCGCTAAACGGCGGATTGTGTGGGTTAGCTGTCGTATGTCCTTTTCCCTTTCCCTCTTCCTTTGCGCCCCCAGTGACATCAACAACCCCCTGACAGTGCATTTGTGAGCCTCCCAGATCGAGAAAGGATCCATACCAGGAGTCACATTGTGTTCAAAGAATTCTTTCAGGGCTGCTTCAATTTTGGGAAACAAAGAAGGGTCAGTTAATAGGGAGGAGTTCAGCCTCCACATGGGAACCGATTTAGTGTTAGTTGCCGGACTAAGGCTAATTGAGATTGGGGCGTGATCGGAGATGGATTGGATTCCTATATGGGAATGCTGCACAGTGTGCAGATCCCTTTGGGTAATAAATAAGTAGTCAATCCTCGAGTGACGGTCGTGAGGGATCGAGTAAAAGGAAAAATCTTTGTCGGCTGGGTGTAAGTAGCGCCAAGTGTCCACTAAGTCCAGGGAGTGGAGAAGAATTTTTATAGTCTTTAAAGTCTGGAAGGAGATCGCCGTCTTCCCTGAGGATGTGTCTAATAAAGGGTCAAGCGGGATATTGAAGTCACCCCCTAAAATCAGACAACCGGCCCCAAAGTTCTCAAGCTGCCGCACCAGCATTCTGCAGAACGATAGATGGGAGGCATTGGGGAAATATACATTTGCAAGTGTGGTGGGTACACCTGCGAGGGTACCCTTTAGGAAGATAAACCTCCCTTCCGGGTCCACTCTTTTATCTGTGAGTTCGAAAGAGGTCCCCCTACTTAATAAGATGGAGACCCCCCTCGATTTAGAAGTGTCACTAGTTGAGTGGTGAGCGTCTGTGAAGTAGGAGTCGGTGAGCCTAGGGACCTGGCCCGTCTTGAAATGAGTCTCCTGCAGGAAGACAATCTGTGGCTTACCTTTTTTAAGTTCCCGGAGGAGGGTCGAGCGCTTCTCCGGGATGTTCAAGCCTTTTACATTGTGCGACACTAGCGTAGGCGACGTGCCTAGGGCTGAGTAAGCCATCGGTCAGGAATAGAGAGAGATGGTAGATTTTGTCTGAGATCCCAACCTGCAAAACGTAATAACTGGTATGTTAAAACACTCTCACCAATATCACTATATAGTAGCCAAGAGAGGCAAGAAAAGACTACGAGAAAGAAAATGAAAGAGAAAAGTCAAGGTTAGAAGGAGAGTTAGGGGTAACGACCCCCGCAGACCGGCAAGTCGGCCAGGTAGGTCAAATCTCCAGTACTCAGGAGGGGACAAAAATCCCCACCCAGTTACCGGACCACGTGTGAGGACAAGGGAGACACGCAGTCCAAGTGACAGCCGTTGTCAAATACAGATAAACAACAGTAATGTGATATGCTAATAACACATATAAGGAAGCCAAGCCCTGGCCCCTTGTAGCAAGTATAGCATACATAAAGTCATCTCTGCCGTGAGAAGAAACTTGTAAGCTTATTGGTTAGAACAAATGAACAAACAAAATTCAAAACTGAACTAGATAACTAAAAGCTATGTCCTGATAATATGGACATAGGGCGCTAAGAGGTGCATCCGGTCGGGGGTGAGAGGGATGGACAGCCCCAGCCATCCCCCCCTCCATAACCGCCCCCCCCCCCCCGGATAACACCTCCAGACAGGTACCCCAAGAGCCACCCCCCGTCCGCACACAGTGAACTTAAGGCCTCATTCACATGTGAACAATAAGTATGCCTCTAGGGCCAAGTAGCACTGGTGCGCTAACCAGCCTGAGTCCCACATCGTTCCAGAGCAGACCTTACCAGCTACCCAACCCCAGCTCCACAGGCTTACATGGGGTTCCCGACCCCCCTTTCCGTAACAGAGCTGCTAAGTAAGAGAGTCATGTCTCTGGTGTCTAGAAGTATATCATGTCTCTGGTGTCTGAGCGTGTGAGGAGGTGACAGTGTCCAGCCTGAGTATCGCTCTGTCTCTGATCTTCCCCGCAGTGTCTGCCGCGGCCATCTTTTCTGTAAGAACCAGCAAGTTGGTTTTCAGGTCCGTGATGGCCGCCGAAAAAGATGCCTTAATGTCGGCAGCGAATCCCAACATGTCCGTATAGGTGAGGGGGTGATCGGGACGAGCAGGTCTCCTACCGTGATCCTCTGTAGCCGACTGAGAGTCCTCACTAAGATCACCATCCTCGTGCGTCGGCGCCATCTTGCCTCTCTCTGAGGCCCGCTGTGCCACCGCTTGTTTCTGGAAAATCTCCGAGATATTCCCCCCCGCAGACACCACGGTGGATCTGCGGGATCGCGTGTGTTGAGAACCGCGGAATTGTTCGTTCCTCCTCGGCAAGTGTTCGGCAGAGAGGTGCTTAGGGCCTCGGGCTTAACGGAGCTCCTCGCTTAGGCTGCCATCTCTGCTGCGCGTCAAGCCACGCCCCCCCCAGGCTTTTTTTTCTGTGGGGCTGCATATTTGCGTATCTCCCTTTGTTCCAGTGACCGCTGTCTCACCAAAAAGCCCCCGACCCCGTTCTAACTATCGGGACCTGGAAAGTCCAATTTCCGGGTCACCTGATCTCGGTGATAGCCTCTGATTGGCTATCACAGTGATCAGTCACTGTGAAGCCCGCCCCCCCCCCCCCCCCCCCCCCGTGTTTTCTGTCTCTGTGAATGGACGAGAAAGATACATTGCATCTTTCTCTGTCCTTTCAGAGATAGAAAAAAAAAAAGTGTACAGTTTTACTGACACGTGTGAAAGTTGCAAAATTGTGCTTAGGCATTTAGATTTGTTTTTCCCTTAGGCGCGAAGGGGTTAATACAACTTTTGTCTTTATTTACCCACTTGCCAACCGCTGCACGCCGATATACGTCAGCACAATGGCAGTGGTGGGCAAAATGGGCATACCTGTACGTCCCCTTTAAGAGCCGGGGCTAGCAGGCACACGCCCGCCGCGTACAGCGTGACCGCGCCCGTGGGACTGGCGATCATGTGACGGAATCGCAGAACGGGGAAGTACCTATCTAAACAAGGCATTTCCCCATTCTGCCTTGTGTCATGACAGATCTACTGCTCCCTGTCATCCGGAGCAGTGATCACTGTCATGTTAGTTGAAGCCCCCCCCCCCCCCCCACAGTTAGAATCACTCCCTAGGAAACACTTAACCCCTTCATCGCCCCCTAGTGTTTAACCCCTTCCCTGCCAGTGTCATTTACACAGTAATCAGTGCATTTTTATAGCACTGATTGCTATATAAATGACAATGGTCCCAAAATAGTGTCAAAAGTATCCGATGTGTCCGCCATAATGTCGCAGTCCCGAAAAAAATCACAGATCACCGTCATTACTAAAAAAATAAATAAAAGAAAAAAAAAATGTTATCCCCTATTTTGCAGACGCTATAAGTTTGGGGAAATAAATATATGCTTATTGCGATTTGTTTTTTTTACCAAAAATATGTAGAAGAATACGTATCGGCCTAAACTGAGGGGGAAAAAAATTGTTTTTTTTATATTTTTTTGGGAATATTTATTATAGCAAAAAGTAAAAAAATATTGCTTTTTTTTTTCAAAACTGTCGCTCTGTTTTTGTTTATAGCGCAAAAAATAAAAACCGCAGAGGCGATCGAATACCACCAAAAGAAAGCTCTGTTTGTGGGGAAAAAAAAAAGACGTCAATTTTGTTTGGGAGCCACGTCGCACGACTGCGCAAATGTCAGTTAAAGCGACGCAGTGCCGAATCGCAAAAAGTGCTCTGGTCGGGAAGGGGGTAAAATCTTTCCGGGGGCTGAAGTAGTTAAAGAGATGGAAATTATATAGACACAGCGGAAGGCGACCACAGAGTGCAAAGCACATGGGCATCATAACACATGACTTTATTTATGTTGTTGCACAGGCGACCAGTAATTATAATTAGGAAGCATCAGGTCACCATCGTAGGTGTCAGGCGTACATCTCTGGTTAGGAGCTTTCGGTCGCAGCGACTTGTATGCATTTATTGTTGTGTAGAACACAGCTCTGTGATTGCATCAACCAAGTCATAGACGGATACAGAATATCTTTTTGTTGATTGCTGCTTCTTTGTGTGAACGCGGCACAAATATACATTACAGATGTCGAAAGCTGAATGGCGGCTTTTATGTCTGTGGGCAGTCCCAAACCACTAGTTATTAAATCTTGGACTTCGCAACACAACATAATCTGGGATTGTTCATTAAACTCAACTCTGTGCTAATTTTTTTTCCTTCAATTGCTCCCCAGGCAGCGACAAAAATAATAGCTTTGGTTGGAATATGCACCTTCAATCCAGAGCTGCCCCCTGTAGTACCTATCTTCCCCACAAGATGTACTCAGTCATCTGGGTTTAATATACCTAGCATCAATAAACCTGGGTATAAAGATTGTAAGTGTAGGGTGTCATAGCCCCTCCCCTTGAGCATGGTGCCCTGAACTCACCAAACCTGGAAGACTGAGTGAAGATTGTAAGTGTAGGGTGTCATAGGCTCATCTAGTTCAGTCAATTATTATAGCTCTGAGTCTCCTTCTACTTAATCACTTGTAGCCGAGTGTAGGAAACCTAAACCCGACATGTGAAGCCTTCACCTTCACTTTTAGCCTTTTGCAAGCAATACTGTAGTCAATACTGAAAATGTAACAATCAGTGGCAGTGAATTGATTATATTCAAACTCAGTCGTATTTAAAGTGCGCTATTTGTCACACATGTCAGACTTTCCTATAATACTGTGACTGTTTGAAAGTTCCATATATTCAGCGGTTCCATAAAAGATGCTTTGCACCAAAAATGAATGATTCTCAGACACACTGGCTTACCATTGGTGATGGACGAACTTCCGACGGGACGTTTCGCGAACGCGGACCGCGAACGCGGCCGATAGTTCGCAAACCGGAACGTTCGCGGCGGGCCCCATTGACTTCAATGGGAGGCGAACTTCGCAAACCTATAGGTCAAATTTGCAGCCACAAAATAATTATTAGCTGTGCAAACATAGTCCCACCACATGGCCAATGACATAATACATGTATGAGGTGAATTTGGGATCGACAACTACAAGCATTCTTTTTTTATATGGGACATTGTTGTGACAATTCAGGACTGTGGAGCGCATGAAGGCAATGGAGGAGAGGGAAGGTCAGGGACCAGGGTAGGCAAAGAAGAGGGTGCAGGAGATGATCACCAGCAGCGTGACATACAGCAATGACACCTGCACCGTGATAGAGTCATCTGACAACAGCACCGTGATAGAGAGCACTGACATCAGCAGCGTGACATACAGCAATGACACCAGCACCGTGATATACAGCACTGACAGCAGCACCGTGATAGAGAGCACTGACATCAGCAGCGTGACATAAAGCACTCACACCAGCACTGTGATATACAGCACTGACAGCATCACCGTGACAGAGAGCACTGACATCAGCACCGTGATATACAGCACTGACAACTGCACCGTAAGCAGCCCCAGGAGTAAGTCAGCATAGCACAGGGATGGTGGGAGCCCCTCATAATGAGCATAGCACAGGGATGGTGGGAGCCCCTCATAATAAGCAGCCCCAGGAGGATGTCAGCATAGCACAGGGATGGTGGGAGCCCCTCATAATAAGCAGCCCCAGGAGTAAGTCAGCACAGCACAGGGATGGTGGGAGCCCCTCATAATGAGCATAGCACAGGGATGGTGGGAGCACCTCAAAATATGCACAGCAGAGGTACAGCCCCAGGAGGAAGTCAGCACAGCACAGGGATGGTGGGAGCCCCTCATAATGAGCATAGCACAGGGATGGTGGGAGCCCCTCATAATGAGCATAGCACAGGGATGGTGGGAGCCCCTCATAATGAGCATAGCACAGGGATGGTAGGAGCACCTTAAAATATGCACAGCAGAGGTACAGCCCCAGGAGGAAGTCAGCACAGCACAGGGATGGTGGGAGCCCCTCATAATGAGCATAGCACAGGGATGGTGGGAGCACCTCAAAATATGCACAGCAGAGGTACAGCCCCAGGAGGAAGTCAGCACAGCACAGGGATGGTGGGAGCCCCTCAAAATATGCACAGCAGAGGTACAGCCCCAGGAAGAAGTCAGCACAGCACGGGGATGGTGGGAGCCCCTCATAATATGCACAGCAGAGGTACAGCCCCAGGAGGATGTCAGCACAGCACAGGGATGGTGGGAGCCCCTCATAATAAGCAGCCCCAGTAGAAATATGACACCGCTCAACCTCTTCAAAGAGGAGGGTACGGGCATATAGTACGGTGTGCTTTTTTTGGACAAGGAAGTGAGCCAAATGAAGAAAGAAGGTCTGTGTGCTTGATTAAAAAAATTGTTTATAGACATATACATGGTTTACTGGTCACATGTGTTGAATTCCTCCGAGATCCATGCCTCATTCATTTTTAGAAATGTGAGGTAGTTAACACTGTTGTGAGCTAGGCGAGTACGCTTATCGGTCACGATCCCCCCTGCTGCGCTGAACGTCCTTTCGGACAGGACACTGGATGAGGGGCAAGCCAACAGTTCAATTGCAAATTGGGCAAGCTCTGGCCAGAGGTCAAGCCTGCCCACCCAGTAGTCCAGGGGTTCATCACTCCTCAGAGCATCCACATCGGCCGTTAACCCGATGTAGTCGGACACCTGACGGTCTAGGCGTTCCCTGATGCTGGATCCGGATGACACCTGTCGATGGGTCGGCTGAAAGAATGACCTCATATCCGAAGTCACCAACACATCTTCAAACCGGCTTCTTCTTGCAGGCGCTGTTGGATTGGTACCCGCAACTCCTTCTCTGGGAGTGGGAATTGCTCCTCTGCCAGCGCACGCAAAAGCAGAATGCAGCATTTCTCGAAGCAAGGCCTGGAAGTGCTGAATTCTGACAGCCCTCTGGGACGGCGGTAACATTTCCGCCATTTTGTGTTTGTACCGGGGGTCTAAGTACGTTGCCACCCAGTACTGGTCCTTGACCCTTATGCTTTTTATACAGGGGTCCCTATTAAAACACTGGAGCATGAAGGCCCCCATTTGCACTAAAGTGGAAGCGGTGTGGTGGCCTGGCTCCTGCTCATCATCCAGGATAATGTCGTCCTCTTCATTCTCCTCTCCCCATCCACGCACAACAGGGATCCCAGAAAGGTTTAAAGCATGCTCTTCTTGCTCCTCCTCATCCGCCCCCGCACCATCCTCCTCTGACTCCTCTTCAGACTCCTGTTGTTGACTTGTCTCAGATAGAGTAGCCCCCCCTGAGAATTCATCCAGCATTGCGACTTCCTCATCTTCCCGCTCCTGCTCCTCCACAGCTTGATCAATGACAGGACGCAATGCACGCTCCATAAAGAAGGCATAAGGTACCATGTCACTGATGGCGCCATGGCTGCGACTGACCAGTTTGGGGATCTCCTCAAATGGCCACAGAAGTCTGCATGCGTCGCGCATGAGCAGCCACTGGCGCGGTGAGAAAAACCCCAGCTCCCCAGAACCGGTTCTGCCGCAGAGTTCATACAGGTAGACGTTAACTGCATGTTTCTGCTGGAGCAGCCTATCAAGCATATAGAAGGTTGAGTTCCATCGCGTTGGGCAATCGCAAATAAGACGTCTGACCGGCAGATGGTGTCGCCGCTGAATGTCAGCAAGGCGAGCCATGGCGGTGTAAGATCTTCTGAAATGTGCCAAGATTTTCCTTGCCTGCCGCAAGATGTCCTGGACCCCAGGGTATATGACAATGAATCGCTGCACGACCAAGTTTAAGACGTGTGTCATGCATGGCACGTGCGTGATTTTGCCCTGTTTCAATGCGCTAAGCAGATTGGCACCGCTCTCACACACCACTTTACCAACTGTCAAATTGAGCGGTGTCAGCCACTGATCTGCCTGTGAACGCAAAGCTGAAAGGAGTGCCGGGCCAGTGTGGCTCTTGGCTTCCAGGCACAACAGACGCAGCACGGCATGGCAACGTCTCACCTGGCATGTGGAATAGGTTCTGGGGAGCTTGGGCGGTGCAGCGGAAGAGACGCTAGCAGCGGAAAAGGAGGAGTCAGCTGAGGAGGAGAGGGAGGAGGATGGAGTAGGAGGAGGAGGAGAAGAAGAGTCAGGCCTGCATGCAATCCGTGGCGGTAAAACCAAATCTACACGGGTGCCATGGGTTACATGCTTGACGGCTGTCGGAAGGTTCACCCAGTGGGCAGTAAAAGTGATATACCTTCCCTGCCCGTGTTTGCTAGACCACGTGTCTGTGGTCAGATGTATCTTGGCACCGACACTGTGTGCCAGAGATACATTCACTTGCCGCTGAACATGGCCATATAGCTCTGGGATGCCCTTCTCTGAGAAATACTTCCTTCCTGGGACCTTCCATTGTGGTGTTCCAATGGCCACAAATTTGCGAAAGGCCTCCGAGTCCACCAGTTTATATGGCAGTAGTTGGCGGGCTATGAGTTTTGACAAGCCAGCCACCAACCGTTGGGCAAGAGGGTTATCCGGCGTCATCATTTTTTTACGCTCGAACATTAGGCCCACGGAAGCCTGCCTTTTTGCAGAAAAACGTGAGCTTGGTGTGATGGAAGGTGGAGTGGAGGACAATTGTGAGGAGAGAGGAGAAGGAGAAGTAGAAGACGAGGCTGGACGGTGAGAGCCTGGAGTGTGGCTTTGTGTGTTCCGTGGCTCCCACTCGGCTCGGTGATGGCTGCCCATGTGCCTTCTTAAGGCGGTTGTCCCTAGGTGAGTGTTGGGCTTACCGCGACTAATGCCTTGATTGAAAAGATTGCAGATGGCAACGCTATTGTCAGCAGCGGACACGTTAAAAAAAGCCCACACTGCGGAGCCATGTGCCGGTGTCCTGGGAGCGCCAGATGTGACCGTACATGGTCGATGACTCGCTCCTGATACATTTGCAGTCTGCTTTGTCCCTCCTGTGCAATATAAGTTATTCCTGCTTCTCCTCCGTATCTGCTGGTCCATATCTCCCTCTGAACTCCCCTCCTCTTCCTCTCTTGTGGGCACCCACGTGACATCACTAGACATGTCATCATCAACGTCACCTTCCCCACCGCTATAAGTAGAGATCTCGGAGTAGGCAGCAACACCGGGGACCAACCTCCTCCTCGGGCTGATCTGGGTACTGTTGTCAGACTGCTGAGTAGCGGTTGTTGCTACCTCCTCTTCCTGATCCAATACCAAGAGTTGCTGCGCATCAGAAATGTCCTCTTGATATGGATCGGAAAATAATTCCTGTGACTCAAGCGGAAGGTATGTGGTGGTGGTGGTGGTGGTGTTGTTGGTGGTAGTGTCTTTGGGGGTGCACATAGCAGAGAGTGAAGAAGAGGATGAGGATCGAGAGGATGAGGAGGGTGCAGAAGAGTAAAGCTGAGCGAGCCATTCAACCAAGTCTGGTGCGTCCTTTAAAGTAATTGAACGCACCTTCTGCAACTTCCCACTTTGGCTCAAGCCTGTTGCTCCTGCCCTACCCCTACCACCCCTGCGGAAGGGCCTGCCTCTTCCTCTGCCTGTCATTTTTTAAATGACCCTGTGACAAAACTCTCAGTCCCTATACCGATGAAGGACTGCTGCAGTATAGGGCAGCGGTCAGCAGTAGTGCACCTCAACCCTATGTATTGTGGACCGATACCAGTCCTTATAGAATAGCAGACTGTACCTCACTCAACCCTATGTACTGTAGCACCCTAGACAGACCAAGTTACCAGTCCTGATAAAGAGCTTTGTGGAACAAGTGAGTTGTGAATGATTAGCAGACTGCAGCAGAAGGGCAGCAGTCAAGTATAATATTCTTTCTATACTTGGAAGAAAGAATATTATACGTGTACAAGCAGGGCTGGACTGGGACAAAAATTTGGCCCTGGACTTCATCCAGACCAGTCCACTTTAATTTTGCAAACACACACAAAAACAGTATATAAACTATATGCAATTGCACAAAAAAATAAATTATTAATCAATTACCGTGGACAGTGACAATAAATTATTAATCAATTACCGTGACCAGTGACATTAATTTATCAATCAATTATCATGACCAGTGACATTAATTTAGCAATCAATTACCGTGGACAGTGACAATAAATTATTCATCAATTATCGCGACCAGTGGCAGTAAATTATTAATCAACTATCATGGACAGTGACATTAAATTATCAATTACCGTGACCAGTGACAATAAATTATCAATTACCATGACCAGTGACAATAAATTATCAATTACCGTGGACAGTGACAATAAATCATCAATTACCGTGGACCGTGACAATAAATTATTAACCAGTTGCCGATCAGCGCACGCCGATGTACGTCGGCAGAATGGCACGGGCAGGCAAATGGGCGTACCTGTACGTCCCTTTAAATTTGCCGCCCTGCCATCCGGAGCGCGCCGGCGGCGGCACGCTCCCACGCTGGTCGGGACCCCCGTGAGTCCGGTCGCGGGACCCGCGGACTCGATCGCCGCGGGCATACCCGCGATCGTCTCACGGAGTGGCCGAGAAGAAATTCCGTTGTAAACAGCATTTCTCCATTCTGCCTAGCAACTAGTGACGCTGATCTCTGCTCCATGTGATTGGAGCAGAGATCAGTGTTCACTAAATTAAAACCCAAACCCCCAACAGTTAGTAACACACCCCTAGGAACACTTAACCCCTACACTGCCACCCACTGGTTAACCCCTTCACTGCCAGTGCCATTTACACAGGAATCACTGCATTTTTTATAGCAGTGATTGCGGTATAAATGACAATGGTCCCAAAAATGTGTCAAAAATGTCCGATGTGTCCGCCGCAATGTCGCAATCACAATAAAAACCGCTGATCGCCGCCATTACTAGTAAAAAAAAAAATATTAAATAAAAATGCCATAAAACTATCCCTTATTTTGTACACGCTATAACTTTTGCGCAAACCAATCAATAATCGCTTATTGCGTTTTTTTTTACCAAAAATATGTAGAAGAATACGTATCGGCCTAAACTGAGGGAAAAAATGTTTTTTTTATATATTTTTGGGGGGTATTTATTATAACATAAAGTAAATTGCTCTATTTTTGTTTATAGCGCAAAAAATAAAAACCGCAGAGCGCGCAATTGTCAGTTAAAGCGACGCAGTGCCGAATCGCAAAAAGTGGTCTGGTTTTTGACCAGCAAAATGGTCCGGTCTGTAAGTGGTTAATCAATTACCGTGGACAGTGGCGGTACATTTACCCCTCCCCCCTCCCCCCACCATGCTGCATATTACAGATATCACAGACATGCCATGCAGCCTGCATCCAGTATAGTATTTGATTATCTTACTTACTTGAATGATACTGGTGAGGTGATGGACTTTTGTCCCTGGACCCTGACCCTGTCTGTGCTGCTGTCTGGAGTGGAGTCCTGGAGCAATGTTCTGGTTCCTCCTCGGCGGCGCTTTCTCTCCAGTCCCAGGCTAGGCAGCTAAGCTTGGGCAGTAGCTGCTACACTCTGACTCCTCCCATATCACCGGGCGGCCTCCGCTCTCCGGCCGCGTGTGACGTCACGACGCTGGGACAAGGAGGCTGCCAGTAAGGTTAGTGAGTGGCAGCGTCATGAGGGGTGGAACTTGTGTGGTGGGCCGGCCCAGGTGCTGCAGCGGAGCCACGGCCGCGACTGTGGCCGCCGGTGTTAAAAAAGAAAAAAAACACACACACACTATGGATCAACCTGACAACCGGCCCAGCGGCCCACTGAGCCAATCGGCCCACCGGGAATCTCCCGGTAGTCCCGATGGCCAGTACAGGCCTGGCCAATCCCTACACTGGCTTCCACTCACCCAACAAATAAAATTCAAAGTACCAACGATAATTGACAAAGCCATTCATAACTCTGCCCCCCAGTTACATCACTAACCTAGTCCCAAAATACCAACCAAGCCGCTCTCTACGGTCCTCCCAAGACCTTTTTTTTTGACAATTTTTTTTTTTTTTTTACATACTGTCACCAGTGCAGTACAGGGTCACCATATGGCTGGTGGTAGTGATCAGGAAAACAAACTGGTGACAGCATGGTAAAAAAATAAATAATAATAATATTTTTTTTCATTCAATTTATTATTTTTTTTCCTTTTTTTTAATTGTTTATTTTTTATTTTTATTTAGTTAATTAGAGCTGATTAGGATATAATAATGGTTAAAAAGGCGTTAATTAGGCATGTTTTATTAAAAAAAAAAACATAAAAATGCAAATCTTGTTTTACTTGTCAGGTTGCTTTAACTGACAGGATCTGCAGATGTCCTGCCTGATCAATGTTTCTAAACAATGTTACTTTGTATTTATCCATCTCCTGTGCGATCAATGTTTATAAACAATGTTACTTTGTATCTCTTGTCTGATCAATGTTTCTAAACAGAGTGATGCAAAGTAAAATTGTTTATAAACATTGATCAGACAGGAGACAGAGAGATAGAAAGTAACATTATCTCTTGTTTGATCAATGTTTCTAAACAATGTTACTTTGTATCTCTCTATCTCCTGTCTGATCAATGTTCATAAACAATGTTACTAATGTTTCTAAACAGAGAGATACAAAGTAACATTGTTTATAAACATTGATCAAACAGGAGACAGAGAGATACAAAGTAACATTATCTGTTTGATCAATGTTTATAAACAATGTTACTTTGTATCTCTCTCTCTCTCTTGTCTGATCAATGTTTATAAACAATGTTACTTTGTATCTCTCTATCTCCTGTCTGATCAATATTCATAGATAGTTATTTTATTTTTATTTTTTATTTTTTTGACAGCTCTATTTGCAAAGCAACTCTCAGGCCTGAGGCTTCATTTTCAGAGCTGAAAATTGATCATCATTTGAAGGGAGGGGGGGGGGGGGGGTAGTGGGCGGTAGAGAAATTCTTACTTTGAGGGTATTTTTGTGGTTATTTAGCACGTCCTAAACTTCCACTGGTTGAATATATATATATGTATATATTTATATCATTTTAATTTTTTTGGAGCGAAACAGATTGTCAACTTGTTCTCATTAATTATTAGGGAATGGAATGAATGTTTTGAAAGCTAACTTTTTCGAATGAAATTCTAGCCATGCATGGCCGGCTTACCTCCTGTGTGTATGTGGTGGTGGGGAGGGTGGGGGAGGGGGTGTTATGACATCTGTGGACACCCATTAGCCTCAGAGGAGATAGTAAGGACAGAAGCAATGAGTGAAAGCATGAAGCTGTTGGTGTTGGAGGTTAGAAGACCAGGAAGTAAATCTCTCACGATAAGTAAATATTCTCTTCTACTCGCACGTTATGGCCCATGCTCCAGGAACCACCGAAGATTTACTTCCACTTCCAGTTCTAGTCCCAGAATCATCCGACCCCGGAGAACTCTAATAAAACTTTCCATACAATGTAATGTTCTCCAGTGACGGGGCTGACCTGTGTGCACCCCTCTCCGCCTGGTGTAAAAAATTTCATCTTTTATTTTTATTTTATATATATATATATCAGGGGAGGACTGACAACTCATGGGGCCCCCAGGCAATAGGAGATTATGGGGCCCCCGGGCAATAGATTACGGGGCCACACAGTATACACCCACACACATACAGTATACACACACAGACACAAAATATACACACACAATATACACACACCATATACACACACCATATACACACACCATATACACACACAGAATACACACCCTGAAAGGTACTGGAGAGGCGGGGCAACTATAATCTTGGGATTTTTTTTTTTTAAAACACAGATTTTTACATACTGTCCCTGGTTTTATTGAGGCTGGCAACCCTGATGGGGCCCCCTGGTGGCATGGGGCCCTCGGGCAGGGCCTGAGTGCCCGAATGGTCAGTCCGCCCCTGATATATATATATATATATATACTGTATGAAGACAAAATGACTATACTGATTTTTCTCTTTTGCTTAAAGAAGCGATATTTACTTCAGTCATTAAATCAGACGGTCAACTAACTACTCACTAATCTGTTTCAACTACTCGGGGTACAAATAGGGGACTTGGTTTTCTACATTTGCATATAAACTATCTTACCAAAAGTATTGGGACACCTGCCTTTACACGCACATGATCTTTAACCACTTGCCACCCGCCCACCGTCAAATGACGGAGGGTTGGTGCGGCTCTCGTTCTGGGTGGATGCCATATGATGGCACACCCGAAACAGCCACTGCTGCGCACCCACGGGGGCACGAAGTGCAGTGATCACGGTCATGGTGATCGCGGTCATTAGTGCCCTGAAATCAGGTCACTGATGATCAGTGCTCTGATTACATTAAAGGCACCACCAGTGCCAGCAACCAGTGCCCATTAGTGATGCCAGTCAGTGCTGGCTTTCAGTGTCGCCTGTCAGTGCTGCTTATCAATGCCCATCAGTGCCACCCATCAGTGCCCATTAGTGCCTTCTTTCCATGCTGCCTATCAGTGCCACCCATCAGTGCCACCCATCAGTGCCCATTAGTGCCACCTATCCATGCTGCCTATCAGTGCCACCCATCAGTGCCCATTAGTGCCACCTATCCATGCTGCCTATCAGTGCCACCCTTCAGTGCCCATTAGTGCCACCTACAAGCCTATTACCATACCACTGATACCAGTCCTGAAAAGAACCTTTGTGGAACTAATAGTAACAGCTACTGATTAAACTGACACTCACTGCCTGACACACTGCTTTCTGCCTGTCCCTATATAAACTGACAAAACAGAGGCTGCTGGAACAATAACTGGAATAGCACTTTTGTGGACCTGATAGTAACAGCTAATGACTAAACTGACTGTCCCTACAGCAGACACACCGTCCTTTCCCTTTCTCTAAACTGACAAAAGACACTCAGGCTGCTGCAACAATCAGTAGCACAGCAAACCTATATACACCTAACACCTATACCAGTCCTGAAAAGAACTTTTGTGTACCAAATAGCTAGCGATTTGGGTCACTGCAATCTCTCCCTGCTCCACACAGCAACCTCTCCCCATAGTGACAGAAGAAAGAATGTAAAATGGCCGCCGGATCGGGTGTATTTATAAGTTAGGGGGAATGTCCAAGTGTCCATGTGCTGTAATGTCTCAATTGACTGTCCTGTACCCCATGATGGATGTGTCATCAGGTCAAAGTTCTTTTACACAGTAAAAACACGGAAGTGCGCCGGGCGAACGGCGGCAATAGTCCGCCGATCGGGCGAATCGCGAACAGCCGAAAATTCGCCGCGAAACGACCGCCGGGCGAACTGTTCGGCCATCACTACTTACCATACCCTGGGGATTTCACTCAGATTTGCTGTGTCAATATCTATATGAGATTCTCAGGCGGCCGTTCGTTCATCAGACAAGCTGAATACTTGGATGCAATATTTCTCCACAAACGATTTTAGTCGATCAAAAGTCCAATAAATGTGTATAGGATCTTTCACCACTTGTTTTATAACATCCAAGTCTCACCACCTCTGTTATACTGAATCCACTCCAGGGTCTTTTGCAATCAGCTGCGCCAGAAGCCTTTCAAACAGGTGTCTGTTCAGATGCTCACTCATTCCATATTTCCGATCCGAACTGCTAACACTTTGATTCATGCCCAGAAGGGAGCCTACTTTCCACACAAACGTCTTGTCATTGATTGATACATTTTCAGTATTGACTGTCATTTATGCCGCTGCTTGCAAAAGGCTGAAAGTGAAGGCTTCACATAATTAAATGTCGGGTTCAGGTTTCCTACACTCGGCTACAAGTGATTAAGTAGAAGGAGACTCAGAGCTATAATAATTGATCAAAACTAACTGAGAGATCTTCATGAGACTGTTATAATCACGAGCCTGAGATATTCTTATTTCAACCGAAGAGAATTGCTATGTAGGTTTAATGGAGGTACTAATGAGAGATTAGGACCATTGTCTGGTCATAATTATCCCCATTTCCAATTACTGCTACTTTGATGACCATACATGTGCAGATTTCCGAGAGTATTTATCTAATGCTTTCAAATAGAAGCGTAATATTGGTACAATTTGACCATACTCGGTATATCATCACATGTATGGCCATAGGAGGCGCCTCTATCTGGTTTATTGTTGCATGTATGAGTATATCTGGTTCTGTTTGTTGAAAGTCAGGGTGTATGAACTGTGCAGATAAGGATGATCTTTGGGTCATCTTTGGTTAATGTTGTGTAAACACCGAGGATCGATTGATGCAATTCAATCAAGGTTTATTGTTTTATGTATAGAAAGAAATAAAAATTGTTTTGATATTAATCAAATGTCCTATGTGTTCACCGAAACCTAAGGTAGCTACTTTTCTTTTCTCCTGGTGTTGGTACGCAAGTTAAAAGCGGGACACAACAGCAGGGGAAAAGTCTCTTTTCTTTCTTTTTTTCTGACTATATGTTAGCTACGGCTTCGGCCTTGTAGACTCTGAGGAGTGACATAAGGACTTATTTCTTTCAGAGGGGCCCACTGCCACTATTTGGATTTATTCGGTAGTGACAGTGGATATGGTCATGTAACGGTATAAATAGTGTCATAGCCCCTCCCCCTGAGCATGGTGCCCTGAACTCACTGAACCTGGAAGACTTAGTGAAGATTGTAAGTGTAGGGTGTCATAGCCCCTCCCACTGAGCATGGTGCCCTGAACTCACTGAACCTGGAAGACTTAGTGAAGATTGTAAGTGTAAGGGTGTCATAGCCCCTCCCACTGAGTATGGTGCCCTGAACTAACTGAACCTGGAAGACTTAGTGAAGATTGTAAGTGTAGGTTGTCATAACCCCTCCCCCTGAGCATGGTGCCCTGAACTCACTGAACCTGGAAGACTGAGTGAAAATTGTAATTGTAGGGTGTCATAGGCCCTCCTCCTGAGCATGGCGCCCTGAACTCACTGAACCTGGAAGACTGAGCGAAGATTGTAAGTGTAGGGTGTCATAGCCCCTCCCACTGAGCATGGTGCCCTGAACTCGCTGATCCTGGAAGATTTAGTGAAGATTGTAAGTGTAGGTTGTCATAACCCTCCCCCTGAGCATGGTGCCCTGAACTCACTGAACCTGGAAGATTTAGTGAAGATTGTAAGTGTAGGGTGTCATAGCCCCTCCCACTGAGCATGGTGCCCTGAACTAACTTAACCTGGAAGACTTAGTGAAGATTGTAAGTGTAGGGTGTCATAACCCCTCCCCCTGAGCATGGCGCCCTCAACTCACCAAACCTGGAAGACTGAGTGAAGATTGTAAGTGTAGGGTGTCATAACCCCTCCCCCTGAGCATAGCGCCCTGAACTCACTGAACCTGGAAGACTTAGTGAAGATTGTAAGTGTAGGGTGTCATAACCCCTCCCCCTGAGCATGGCGCCCTGAACTCACCAAACCTGGAAGACTGAGTGAAAATTGTAAGTGTAGGGTGTCATATGCCCTCCCCCTGAGCATGGTGCCCTGAACTCACTGAACCTGGAAGACTGAGTGAAGATTGTAAGTGTAGGGGGTCATAACCCCTTCCCCTGAGCATGGCGCCCTGAACTCACCAAACCTGGAAGACTGAGTGAAAATTGTAAGTGTAGGGTGTCAAAGGCCCTCCCCCTGAGCATGGTGCCCTGAACTCACTGAACCTGGAAGACTGAGTGAAGATTGTAAGTGTAGGGTGTCATAGCCCCTCCCCCTTGAGCATGGTGCCCTGAACTAACTGAACCTGGAAGACTTAGTGAAGGTTGTAAGTGTAGGGTGTCATAGCCCCTCCCCTTGAGCATGGTGCCCTGAACTCACTGAACCTGGAAGACTGAGTGAAGATTGTAAGTGTAGGGTGTCATAGCCCCTCCCCTTGAGCATGGTGCCCTGAACTCACTGAACCTGGAAGACTGAGTGAAGATTGTAAGTGTAGGGGGTCATAACCCCTCCCCCTGAGCATGGCGCCCTGAACTCACCAAACCTGGAAGACTGAGTGAAAATTGTAAGTGTAGGGGGTCATAGGCCCTCCCCCTGAGCATGGTGCCCTGAACTCACTGAACCTGGAAGACTGAGTGAAGATTGTAAGTGTAGGGGGTCATAACCCCTCCCCCTGAGCATGGCGCCCTGAACTCACCAAACCTGGAAGACTGAGTGAAAATTGTAAGTATAGGGGGTCATAGGCCCTCCCCCTGAGCATGGTGCCCTGAACTCACCAAACCTGGAAGACTGAGTGAAAATTGTAAGTATAGGGGGTCATAGGCCCTCCCCCTGAGCATGGTGCCCTGAACTCACCAAACCTGGAAGACTGAGTGAAAATTGTAAGTGTAGGGGGTCATAGGCCCTCCCCCTGAGCATGGTGCCCTGAACTCACTGAACCTGGAAGACTTAGTGAAGATTGTAAGTGTAGGGGGTCATAGCCCCTCCCCCTGAGCATGGTGCCCTGAACTCACAGTGTGAGATGTCAGTACCACTCTGTGTCTAGATCCACCCAATGCTTAGAGACGAGAGCAAGGAGGAAGAGGACCCAGCTCATCATAGAACTGGCTAGAAGACATCAGAAAAAGGCAGGAGAGTAAAAAGAAAGCATAAAATATTTGTGGTGGGGACCTTAATGGGGAGGAGGGGGGCAACTGTGAGGGAAGGGGGCACTCTGATTTCATCCCGCCAATGCTCCTCCTCCAAAACCACCCACCACTGAGAGAGGGGTAAGGAGGAAAAGGACCCAACACACCATGTGATCAGTAGACAATAAAATATATAAAATACTTTTGGACAGGATCTTAAGGGGGGAGGGGTCACCTGGGGGAAAGGGGGGGGGGTGGGCTTTTAGGACTAGGTTTAGGGATACACATAGAACTTTGAATAACGTGACCCATGTCATTCCTCTTGCTACCAAATCTAATGCCGCGTACACACGATTGGAATTCTCGTCGGAAAAAGCTCTGAATGGCTCAGGGCAGCTATTGGCTACTGGCTACTGGACTTCCTTGTTTAGTCCCGTTTACATCATCACGTTCAAAATGAACGGACTTTCGAACGGACTTAGCCCAGTCGTGTGTGGCAAAGTCCGCTCGTTGAGAACGTCCGTCGGACCTCTGCCAGAAGTCCGTTGAAAAGTCCGGTCGTGTGTTTACACGGCATGAAGGGGAAATTTTATTCACTTTAGAGAAATTTACTCATTTTCTGCTGCATCTCCAGCACAGAAATTGAAGGGAACGCTCCCGAATTGGCACACAAACAGCAAAAATATAACCTGACAGAGGTTGTAGCCCTTCTCTATGCAATC
Source organism: Lithobates pipiens (assembly GCF_037356315.1). Taxonomy (NCBI): domain Eukaryota; kingdom Metazoa; phylum Chordata; class Amphibia; order Anura; family Ranidae; genus Lithobates; species Lithobates pipiens. The sequence continues at coordinate 10,989,557 of NW_027507748.1, read as the reverse complement.
TGGAAGTGAACAATATGACCAATGCCTTTTGCTACCTAATCTAACAGTCCCTGTGCATAGAGGCTGCTGTAAGGTCTTTAGGAATCTCCAGAGATAGCAGCTGTGAAACTCTGTGCAAAAATCAATTTTACCTCCCTTTTTCCTTCCCTTCCCATTGGCCATAATGATTTCCTGCTTTCTATTTCCTGATCTCAGCCAATGCCTAAAGTGTATGTAAGGGTTTTTTTTTTATGTTTTTTTATTTTTAGATGAAATAGGAAAGGATTAGACCCTTTGTCCAGTTTTTTTTTTGCAGTCTCTGCCCCCCACCGGGAAGAGATCCACCTTCTATGTGTCCCGGAAGACACTGTCACCGAAATGGAAATGAAAGGGGTTGTAAAGGTTCGTTTTTTATTTTCTACATAGGTTCCTCTAAGCTAGTGCATTGTTGGTTCACTTACCTTTTCCTTCGATTTCCCTTTCTAAATGTTTTTTTTCTTTGTCTGAATATCTCACTTCCTGTTTCTCCTCAGTAAACTTCTCACCATCATTCGAGCGGTGGTTAGTCAGCCAGAACAGCTTACTGAGGAGGAACAGGAAGTGAGAAATTCAGACAAAGAAAACAAAGAAAAAAAAAAACATTTATAAGGGAAATCGAAGGAAAAGGTAAGTGAACCAACAATGCACTAGCTTAAAGGAACCTATTTAGAAAATAAAAAACGAACCTTTACATCCCCTTGAAGAGGGAAAACAAAAAAATGTTGAGTTGCCATCAAAGTCCAACAACTCTATAGGGGGAAATTTCAATCACTTCAAGAGATTTCATCTCATTTTCTTTTTTTTTTACCATAATTTTTATTGAGAACAAAAAAGAATCAGAGCGTTACAAACATTCAGGACATGTGGCACTATTACATACAAGATATGAGGAGACGGACAACCTGGCAGTAATTATGATACAAGAATAAAGAAAATTTCCTACTATGAAAAGTGACCCCAACCCAATTTGGTGGGGTCCAAACCCGTGACCCCCCCCCCCCCCCCCCCATTGGGTCTTCTCATTTTCTGTTGCATCTCCAGCACAGGAAGTGATGGGAAAGCTCTAAATTGGGACATAAACAGAAAAAGTATAACCTGGCAGGGGTTTTAGCCCTTCCCTACGTAATCCAGAACTAAAAAAATAAAAAAATAAATGTGTATGTTCAAAAGATTTTGCTCTGAGGCTCTGTTAGATTGATTCCCCCTCACTTCCTGTCGACATTTTTTTTTTTTACTAGACAGGAAGTGAGGGAAACTCTCCAACACCAACACAGACAGAAATAAAAATGAGTGGCGGAAGGCTTAGAACCCCTGGCAGATGTTTTATATATATATATATATCTGTGTCTCCGTTTTCCTCACTTCCTGTCTGGTAAAAGTGTTATAACTGGAACAGGAAGTGAGGATAAATCTCTCTAGCGGAACCCTGGATAACAAAAAAACAAAAACCTGACAGCAGTCCTAATCCTTCCCCCACTCCCCACCATCCCAACATTATATTTGTATTACCTGTATCAACCTTTTTTATAATGCTTACAGCATTCTGGGAAATTGATATATATATATATAGTTACATAGTTACATAGTAGGTGAGATTGAAAAAAGACACAAGTCCAACCTATGTGTGTGATTATATGTCAGTATTACATTGTATATCCCTTATGTTGCGGTCGTTCAGGTCCTTAGGTCTAATAGTTTCTGAGGCCACCGCCTGTGGAAGGGAATTGCACATCCTTGCCGCTCTTACATATATATATATATATATATATATATATATATATATATATATATACATATATATTGGGACGCCTGCCTTTACACGCACATGAACTTTAATGACATCCCAGTCTTAGTCTGTAGGGTTCAATATTGAGTTGGCTCCATCCTTTGCACCTATAACAGCTTCAACTCTTCTGGGAAGGCCGTCCACAAGGTTTAGGAGATGTGTCTATGGGAATGTTTGACCATTCTTCCAGAAGAGCATTTGGTGAGGTCAGGCAACTGATGTTGGACGTGAAAGGCCAGCTCACGGTCTCCACTCTAATTCATCCCAAAGGTGTTCTATCGTGTTGAGGTCAGGACTCTGTGCAGGCCAGTCAAGTTCCTCCACCCCAAACTCGCTCATCCATGTCTTTATGGACCATGCTTTGAGCACTGGTGCGCAGTCGTGGCTCCGCCCTTTGCAGCTATAACAGCTTCAACTCTTCTGGGAAGGCCGTCCACAAGGTTTAGGAGTGTGTCTATGGGAATGTTTGAACATTCTTCCAGAAGAGCATTTGTGAGGTCAGGCCTGACTCGCAGTCTCTGCTCTAATTGATCCCAAAGGTGTTCCATCGAGTTGAGGTCAGGACTCTGGGCAGTCAAGTTCCTCCACCCCCAAACTTGATCATCCATGTCTTCATGGACCTTGCTTTGTGCACTGGTCCAAATCATTTGGTGGAGGGGGGATTATGGTGTGGGGGTTGTTTTTCAGGGGTTGGGTTTGGTCCCTTAATTCCAGTGAAGGGAACTCTTAAGGCGTCAACATACCAAGACACTTTGGACAATTTCATGCTCCCAACTTTGTGGGAACAGTTTGGGGACGGCCCCTTCCTGTTCCAACATGACTGCGCACCAGTGCACAAATCAAGGTCCATAAAGACATGAATGATCAAGTTTGGGGTGGAGGAACTTGACTGCCCAGAGTCCTGACCTCAACACGATAGAACACGTTTGGGATGAATTAGAGTGGAGATTGTGAGCCAGGCCTTCACGTCCAACATCAGTGCTTGACCTCACAAAATGCGTTTCTGGAAGAATGGTCAAACATTCCCATAGACACCCTCCTAAACCTTGTGGACGGCCTTCACAGAAGAGGTAAAGCTGTTATAGCTGCAAAGGGCGGGGCAACTCAATATTGAACCCTATGGACAGAGGCGGCTCTATAATTAGGCAAATTAGGCAGTCGTCTAAGGCCTCACACTCCCAGGAGCCTCGCGGCCACCTAATTTGCCCATAGCTCAAGGTCCCTGGGATTGTCCTGCAATTTGTACCATGCCCCAATCTGGAGTCCTGGCGAATCAGAGTCCCGGAATGCCCGCAGGGTGTCTTGGTTCCCGTGAGCAACGCTTTGTATGGCAGCCGTAAACTGGCATCTCTTCCCGGGTGCCCCACACATACATGGAGCTGCGCACTGACCCCACCCCCCCCTCCTCCTCCTGGTGTGATGTTTTCCTGGACACAGAGGAGGGGGCAGGGAGGAAACACGTGCGCGCAGCTCTGTCAGGACAGCGCTGATCTGAGGTCTTTATTAATGAGCGAAAAGTGAGACTTGCAGGGGAGGGGGGGGGGGGGGGTAAACATACAGTACACTTGGAGTGGTTTGGGGAAAGGATATGTGGGCACTTTAGGATTGTTGAGGACTTGGTTCTACAAGAGGGGATGGATATGAAATCTGTCCCCCCTCACCCCCCAGCACAAGTCTTTTCCCCTCATAAAGCACCCCCTAGCACATATCCCCCTCTTCCCCCTCCCCCCCAATCAAAAAGATGATGTCTGTGGCTCTAGTGTTTGGGAGCTGCTGCATCAATGTGAGAATTTGCTTGTCATTACCAATCTCTGCCCGTATCTTGTTTTATCTCTGCAATCTCTGATGTCTCCTGTTTTTACCTCTGCAGTCTCTGACCATCTCCTGTATCATGTCCGCAGTCTCTGACCATCTGCTGTATCATGTCCGCAGTCTCTGACCATCTTCTGTATCATGTCTGCAATCTCTGACCATCTCCTGTATCATTTCTGCAGTCTCTGACCATCTCCTGTATCATGTCTGCAGTCTCTGACCATCTCCTGTATCATTTCTGCAGTCTCTGACCATCTCTTGTATCACGTCTGCAGTCTCTGACCATCTCCTGTATCATGTCTGCAGTCTCTGACCATCTCCTGTACTATGTCTGCAGTCTCTGACCATCTCCTGTATCATGTCTGCAGTCTCTGACCATCTCCTGTATCATTTCTGCAGTCTCTGACCATCTCTTGTATCACGTCTGCAGTCTCTGACCATATCCTGTATCATGTCTGCAGTCTCTGACCATCTCCTGTATCATTTCTGCAGTCTCTGACCATCTCTTGTATCACGTCTGCAGTCTCTGACCATATCCTGTATCATGTCTGCAGTCTTTGACCATCTCTTGTATCATGTCTGCAGTCTCTGACCATCTCTTGTATCATGTCTGCAGTCTCTGCCCATCTCTTGTATCACGTCTGCAGTCTCTGACCATCTCCTGTATCATGTCTGCAGTCTCTGACCATCTCTTGTATCACGTCTGCAGTCTCTGACCATATCCTGTATCATGTCTGCAGTCTCTGACCATCTCCTGTATAATTTCTGCAGTCTCTGACCATCTCTTGTATCACGTCTGCAGTCTCTGACCATCTCCTGTATCATGTCTGCAGTCTTTGACCATCTCTTGTATCATGTCTGCAGTTTCTGCCCATCTCTTGTATCATGACTGCAGTCTCTGACCATCTCCTGTATGTCTGCACATTCTCAGACCTTTTTCTGTATCATGTCTGCACAGTCTCTGACCATCTCTTGTATTATGGCCGCACAGTCTCTGACCATCTTCTTTATTGTGTCTGCAGTCTCGTGGAAGGGGGGCTACAGAGGAGTCAAGAGCTGGAGCACTGCTAGGATGAGGGTCACAGGAGGAGTCGGAAATGTGTGGACCATGGAGAGCATAATATAGGATAAAACTAGAGCCACCAAGCTGGAGCCCTGAGAGGACTGTCTGGCCTGAGCCCTGCACCGGTGCACCTGGGAGGAGGTCAGTGACAGCCTGCAAGGATAGTCTGATGGGGGTCAGTGATGTAGGAGGGAGGGGGGAGTGAATACAGGGTGTACAGGTATGTCCCCTTTAAGAAGCGGTGCTGGAGGCGCGCATGCACACCCACTGCAGTCTCTGATGTCCACCGGGTGCCCGCGATCGGGTCACAGAGAGGGTAGAACGGGGAGATTCTTTTTCAAACAAAGCATTTCCCCATTCTGCCTAGCGACAGAACAGAGATTACCGCTACCTGTCATCAAGAGCTGTGATCGCTGTCATGTGTGTTGAAGCCCCTCCCCCTCACATTTAAAATCACTCCCTAGGACACACTTAACCCCTTCACTGCCCCCTAGTGGTTAACCCCCTTCCCTGCCAGTGTCATTTACACAGTAATCAGTGCATTTTTATAGTGCTGATCGCTGTATAAATGACAATGGTCCCAAAATAGTGCCAAAAGTCTCCGATGTGTCCGCCACAATGTCGCAGTCCCGATAAAAATCGCAGATTGTCACCATTACCAATAAAAATGCTATAAAACGATCCCCTATATCGTAGATGCTATAAATTTTGCGCAAACGAATCAATATATGCTTATTGCAGGGTTTTTTTTTACCAAAAATATGCCTACGGACTAAGAATGGGGTGACATTAAAGTTCATGTGCGTGTAAAGGCAGCTGTCCCAATACTTTTGACAATATAGTGTATATGTACATATGATAGCTCTATAAACAATTGTAATGAGTATGATTTATAACTTATGGTTCATGTCTGTCCGATGAAGAGTACTGTGAAGCTTCTCACTCTGCAAAGTCCGCAGCTGAAGAAGGTGATTTCTGGTAGCCACATGACTGAAGGTATCTTTTCTCTGGGAGGGAGCACACTAAGAACATTTATAGCATGGATGTGATCTCCTTGTATAGGTCTTCTACATGTCCAATATATTCTAGAACCCGAGCCATGGGGGGCTAGACACTGGTTGTGTTGGTATTGGTGGTGTTGGTGGCATTGGTGGTGTTGATGTTGTTGATATTGATATTGTTGGTAGGGTTGGTGGGGTTGGTAGGGTTGGTAGGGTTGGTGGGATTGGTAGGGTTGGTGGGATTGGTAGGGTTAGTAGGGTTGGTAGGGTTGGTGGGGTTGGTGGGGTTGGTAGGGTTGGTGGTGTTGGTGGGGTTGATAGGGTTAGTAGGGTTGGTAGGGTCGGTAGGGTTGGTAGGGTTAGTAGGGTTGGTGGGGTTGGTAGGGTTGGTAGGGTTGGTGGGGTTGGTGGGGTCGGTGGGGTTGGTAGGGTTGGTGTTGTTGTTGTTGATGTTCTCAATTTCCTCAATCGTCTTTTCTTCAAATTGGAAGTTCAGCTGAGGCTTCAGAATTCCCCATATTCCCTCAGCGCCCCCTTCTCTGGGAAAAAAGACAAGATATAGTGAGGGGAACACGGCACAGGAAACTTTCATCCACAGTCTGCTCACTTCATTCATATACATTTTTATCACTGCAAGATGGGCAATTTTATCACTCAAACCTGACCACATGTGGGCAACTGGGCGTAATACAAATGCCCCAAAAATCCCAGGAAGAATTTTGGCGGCAATTACCTGCTGTCAAAATGACAGCCAGGAGTTGATGTTTAAATACCATCGCTGCAGAAGCTCCTACTGTCAAAAAATGGACAAGTGTTTATAAACATTGTTCAGACAGGAGGCAGAGAGATACAAAGTAACATTGTTTATAAACATTGATCAGATGGGAGATATAGAGATACAAAGTAGTATTGTTTATAAACATTGTTCAGGTCGGAGATACAGTAGAGCAGGGATATTCAATTAGCAGACCTCCAGCTGTTGCAGAACTACAAGTCCCATTAGGCACAGCAAGACTCTGACAACCACAAGCATGACAGATCCTTCTCCACTACGGATCCCCCCAGATCCTTCTCCACTATGGATCCCCCAGATCCTTCTCCACTATGGATCCCCCAGATCCTTCACTATGGATCCCCCAGATCCTTCTCCACTACGGATCCCCCCAGATCCTTCTCCACTATGGATCCACAAAGATCCTTCTCCACTATGGATCCCCCCAATCCTTCACTATGGATCCCCCAGATCCTTCTCCACTATGGATCCCCCAGATCCTTCTCCACTATGGATCCCCCCAGATCCTTCTCCACTATGGATCCCCCCAGATCCTTCACTATGGATCCCCCAGATTATTCTCCACTATGGATCCCCCAGATCCTTCTCCACTATGGATCCCCCAGATCCTTCTCCACTATGGATCCCCCAGATCCTTCACTATGGATCCCCCAGATCCTTCTCCACTACGGATCCCCCAGATCCTTCTCCACTACGGATCCCCCCAGATCCTTCTCCACTACGGATCCCCCCAGATCCTTCTCCACTATGGATCCCCCAGATCCTTCTCCACTATGGATCCCCCCAGATCCTTCTCCACTATGGATCCCCCCAGATCCTTCACTATGGATCCCCCAGATCCTTCTCCACTATGGATCCCCCAGATCCTTCTCCACTACGGATCCCCCAGATCCTTCTCCACTATGGATCCCCCAGATCCTTCTCCACTACGGATCCCCCCAGATCCTTCTCCACTATGGATCCCCGAGATCCTTCTCCACTATGGATCCCCCAGATCCTTCCCCACTATGGATCCCCCAGATCCTTCTCCGCTACGCATCCCCCCAGATCCTTCTCTGCTACGCATCCCCCCAGATCCTTCTCCACTACAGATCCCCCAGATCCTTCTCCACTATGGATCCCCCAGATCCTTCTCCACTATAGATCCCCCTAGATCCTTCTCCACTACAGATCCCCCAGATCCTTCATCACTATGGATCTCCCCAGATCCTTCTCCGCGATGGATCCCCCAGATCCTTCTCCGCGATGGATCCCCCCAGATCTTTCTCCACTATGGATCCCCCAGATCCTTCTCCACTATGGATCCCCCAGATCCTTCTCCACTACGGATCCCCCCAGATCCTTCTCCACTATGGATCCCCCAGATCCTTCTCCACTATGGATCCCCCCAGATCCTTCTCCACTATGGATCCCCCCAGATCCTTCACTATGGATCCCCCAGATCCTTCTCCACTATGGATCCCCCAGATCCTTCTCCACTACGGATCCCCCAGATCCTTCTCCACTATGGATCCCCCAGATCCTTCTCCACTACGGATCCCCCCAGATCCTTCTCCACTATGGATCCCCGAGATCCTTCTCCACTATGGATCCCCCAGATCCTTCCCCACTATGGATCCCCAGATCCTTCTCCGCTACGCATCCCCCCAGATCCTTCTCTGCTACGCATCCCCCCAGATCCTTCTCCACTACAGATCCCCCAGATCCTTCTCCACTATGGATCCCCCAGATCCTTCTCCACTATAGATCCCCCTAGATCCTTCTCCACTACAGATCCCCCAGATCCTTCATCACTATGGATCTCCCCAGATCCTTCTCCGCGATGGATCCCCCAGATCCTTCTCCGCGATGGATCCCCCCAGATCTTTCTCCACTATGGATCCCCCAGATCCTTCTCCACTATGGATCCCCCAGATCCTTCTCCACTACGGATCCCCCCAGATCCTTCTCCACTACGGATCCCCCAGATCCTTCTCCACTATGGATCCCCCAGATCCTTCTCCACTATGGATCCCCCAGATCCTTCTCCACTACAGATCCCCCAGATCCTTCTCCACTACAGATCCCCCCAGATCCTTCTCCACTATGCATCCCCCAGATCCTTCCACTACGGATCCCCCAATCCTTCTCCACTACGGACCCCCCAGATCCTTCTCCACTATGGATCCCCCAGATCCTTCTCCACTATGGATCCCCCAGATCCTTCTCCGCTATGGATCCCCCAGATCCTTCTCCGCTACGGATCCCCCCAGATCCTTCTCTGCGATGGATCCCCCAGATCCTTCTCCGCGATGGATCCCCCAAGATCCTTCTCCACTAAGGATCCCCCAGATCCTTCTCCACTACAGATCCCCCAGATCCTTCTTAACTATGGATCCCCCCAGATCCTTCTCCACTATGGATCCCCCAGATCCTTCTCCACTATGAATCCCCCCAGATCCTTCTCCACTATGGATCCCCCAGATCCTTCTCCACTAGGTATCCCCCAGATCCTTCTCCACTACGGATCCCCCCACTACGGATCCCCCCAGATCCTTCTCCACTACGGATCCCCCCACAATGGATACCCCCAGATCCTTCTCCACTAAGGATCCCCCAGATCCTTCTCCACTATGGATCCCCCCAGATCCTTCTCCACTACGGATCCCCCACTACGGATCCCCCCAGATCCTTCTCCACTACGGATCCCCCAGACCCTTCTCCACTACGGATCCCCCCAGATCCTTCTCCACTATGGATCCCCCAGATCCTTCTCAACTACGGATCCCCCCAGATCCTTCACTATGGATCCCCCAGATCCTTCTCCACTATGGATCCCCCAGATCTTTCTCCACTATGGATCCCCCCAGATCCTTCTCAACTACGGATCCCCCCAGATCCTTCACTATGGATCCCCCAGATCCTTCTCCACTACGGATCCCCCCAGATCCTTCTCCACTAGGGATCCCCCCAGATCCTTCTCCACTACGGATCCCCCCAGATCCTTCTCCACTACGGATCCCCCAGATCCTTCTCCACTATGGATCCCCTCAGATCCTTCTCCACTATGCATTCCCCAGATCCTTCCACTACGGATCCCCCCAATCCTTCTCCACTACGGATCCCCCAGATACTTCTCCACTACGGATCCCCCAGATCCTTCTTCACTACGGATCCCCCCAGATCCTTGGCCACTACGGATCCCCCAGATCCTTCTCCACTACGGATCCCCCAGAACCTTTTTCACTATGGATCCCCCAGATCCTTCTCCACTATGGATCCCCCCATCCTTCTCCACTACGGATCCCCCCAGATCCTTCTCCACTACGGATCCCCCAGATCCTTTTTCACTATGGATCCCCAAGATGCTTCTCCACTATGGATCCCCCCAATCCTTCTCCACTACGGATCCCCCCAGATCCTTCGCCACTACGGATCACCCAGATCCTTCTCCACTACGGATCCCCCAGATCCTTTTTCACTATGGATCCCCCAGATCCTTCTCCACTATGGATCCCCCCATCCTTCTCCACTACGGATCCCCCCAGATCCTTCTCCACTACGGATCCCCAAGATCCTTTTTCACTATGGATCCCCCAGATCCTTCTCCACTATGGATCCCCCCCATCCTTCTCCACTACGGATCCCCCCAGATCCTTCGCCACTACGGATCCCCCAGATCCTTCTCCACTACGGATCCCCCAGATCCTTTTTCACTATGGATCCCCCAGATCCTTCTCCACTATGGGTCCCCCCATCCTTCTCCACTACGGATCCCCCCACTACGGATCCCCCCAGATCCTTCTCCACTACGGATCCCCCAGATCCTTCTCCACTATGGATCCCCCAGATCCTTCTCCACTATGGATCCCTCAGATCCTTCTCCACTATGGATCCCCCAAGATCCTTCTCCACTATGGATCCCCCAGATCCTTCTCCACTATGGATCCCTCAGATCCTTCTCCACTATGGATCCCCCAAGATTCTTCTCCACTACGGATCCCCCAGATCCTTCTCCACTATGGATCCCCCCAGATCTTTTTCCACTATGGATCCCCCCAGATCCTTCTCCACTATGGATCCCCCAAGATCCTTCTCCATTATGGATCCCCCAGATCCTTCTCCACTATGGATCCTCCCAGATTCTTCTCCACTACGGATACCCCTCAGATCCTTCTCCACTACGGATCCCCCCAGATCCTTCTCCACTATGGATCCCCCAGATCCTTCTCCACTATGGATCCCCCCAGATCCTCCTCCACTATGGATCCCCCAGATCCTTCTCCATTATGGATCCCCCCAGTTGTACTCCCCCTAGTATGTATGATGCATATTCTTAGCCCCCAAGTGTAGAACTTTACATTTATCAACATTAAACCTCATCTGCCACATAGTCGCCCAATTAGACAGAGCATTGAGGTCGGCTTGTAAATTGGAGACATCCTGTAAGGACGTTATCCCACTGCATAGCTCGGTGTCATCTGCAAAGACGGAGATTTTACTTTTGATCCCAGACCCAATATCATTTATAAAGATATTAAAAAGTAAGGGTCCCAGCACTGAACCTTGGGGTACACCACTGATAACCTTACACCATTCAGAGTAATAATCATTAACCACGACTCTCTGAATTCTGTCTTCTATCCATTTACAAACTGATATTTCCAAACCTGTAGACTTTACCTTACACATGAGCCGTGTGTGCGGAAAATCCAAGTATACCACGTCCGCCGCCACCTCTCTGTCCAAGTATACCACGTCCACAGCCACCCCTCTGTCCAAGTATACCACGTCCACCGCCACCCCTCTGTCCAAGTATACCACGTCCACCGCCACCCCTCTGTCCAAGTATAACACGTCCACCGCCCCCTCTGTCCAAGTATACCACGTCCACCGCCACCCCTCTGTCCAAGTATACCACGTCCACCGCCACCCCTCTGTCCAAGTATACCATGTCCACCGCCCCCCTCTGTCCAAGTATACCACGTCCACCGCCACCCCTCTGTCCAAGTATACCACGTCCACCGCCACCCCTCTGTCCAAGTATACCATGTCCACCGCCCCCCTCTGTCCAAGTATACCATGTCCACCGCCCCCCTCTGTCCAAGTATACCACGTCCACCATTACCCCTCTGTCCAAGTATACCACGTCCACCGCCCCCCTCTGTCCAAGTATACCACGTCCACCGCCACCCCTCTGTCCAAGTATACCACGTCCACCGCCCCCCCCCCTGTCCAAGTATACCACGTCCACCGCCACCCCTCTGTCCAAGTATACCACATCCACCACCACCCCTTTGTCCAAGTATACCACATCCACTGCCACCCCTCTGTCCAAGTATACCACGTCTACCACCACCCCTTTGTCCAAGTATACAACGTCCACCGCCACCACTCTGTCCAAGTATAGCATGTCCACAGCCACCCCTCTGTCCAAGTATAGCATGTCCACAGCCACCCCTCTGTCCAAGTATACCACGTCCACCGCCACCCATCTGTCCAAGTATACCACGTCCACCGCTACCCCTCTGTCCAAGTATAGCATGTCCACAGCCACCCCTCTGTCCAAGTATACCACATCCACCGCCACCCCTCTGTCCAAGTATACCACATCCACCGCCACCCCTCCTTCCAAGTATACCACGTCCACCGCCACCCATCTGTCCAAGTATACCATGTCTACCGCCACCCCTCTGTCCAAGTATACCACATCCACCACCACCCCTCTGTCCAAGTATACCACGTCCACCGCCACCCATCTGTCCAAGTATACCACGTCCACCGCCACCCCTCTGTCCAAGTATACCACGTCCACCACCACCCCTCTGTCCAAGTATACCACGTCCACCACCACCCCTCTGTCCAAGGTTGTACTTACCTCCTCATAAAAAGAAATCAGGTTTGTCTGACAACTTCTGTCTTATATTTTTTTCTTGCAAGAACCCATCTATGTGGTCTTTTATTAATCTCTCCAGTATCTTCCCAAATATAGAAGTTAAACTAACAGGTCTATAGTTACTTGGTAAAGACTTTGTTCCCTTTTTAAATATAGGCAACACGTTGGCCCTGCGCCAATCCAGTGGTACTAGCCCTATCATTAATGAGTCCCTAAAAATGAGATACAATGGCTCTGAAATGACGGAGCTCAATTCTTTTAGGATCCGTGGGTGGATGCCATCTGGTCCAGGTGCTTTATCCACCTTTATTCTGTCCAAATATTTCTGGACCATATCACTTTTGTGTAGTTCCACAACAGCTGGAGGGCCGTAGTTTGAAGATCCCTTTATTAACCCTTAGTTTACCCTAATCAGTCTTTGTTTAGATGGGAAAAAGATAGAGAGATTCATAGGGAGTGTTACATTAGGAACAGAAAGAGCATGGGTCACTTTAAGTAAAGAGCCGCGTGTATCCTAAGATCTAGCTATTAAAGCCCAACTCAGGCTCTGTCCCCGCCGGTGGCCCCTCCCCCCTTAAGGTCCAATCTTGTGATTTGCTGGGTTCCTCCTCTTAGTGGAGGGTGGTACAGGATGATACAGAGCGCAGCACTGATCTGATGATCAGCACTGCTGTCCTCATCAACACACGGCGAGCGCAGGGTGCTGTTCTCAGGGGGTGGGGTCACGACACTCTTACAGATTTTTTCTCAGTCTTGGGAGTTGGCACAGGGCATCATTTAACCCCGAAGATTGAGGGCATCTTGAGGTAAAGGAGATGTACTGCGGTATACGTTGAGGGTCAAAACCAGAGCTGCTTTTTTTTACCCACGCCTGGGGCACATTAAAATGAAGGCCAGCATTGAGATTTAATGAACAGCCCCAGATTACATTATTTTAAAAAGGGTGAGATTTACTATCTAGTGATTTAGACATATGGAGAATGGAAAAATGTGCTTAATTTCGTATACATTTTACTAATTTAGTTTTGTGAATTCATTTCAGAATTCGTTTTGGTTTCATTTCATTTTTTTCATTTTCTAACAAATTCATTTTCAGAATTCGAATTCAAAATCAGTGGAAAATTTATCGACTGATCCAAATTCTGTGTGATGAATAGCTGGTTGCTAAGGAGCAGCCGGGAAGCCGGCCGCCGCGTTCTTAACAACCGATGACTCATCAGCTGTCAGCGGGCTTCCCCCCACTGACAGCTGAATGTAAACAAAAGAATGCAATAAAAAAATAAAAATAAAGGAAGAAAAAACAGTGCAGCCTTCGGGTTTGGTATGGATTTTAATGGGAACCCCACGCCAATTTTTTTTTTTTTAAATGGTGCGGCCCCCCCCCAAATCCATACCAGACCTTTAAACGAGCATGCAGCCCAGCAGGCTAGGAGAGGGGGGGGGGCGAGTGAGAGCTCTCCTTCTACTGAACCATACCAGGCCTCATGCCCTCAACATTGGGGGAGGCTTTGGGGTAGAGCAGGGGCTTTGCCCTCCCGAAACACCTTGTCTCCATGTTGAGAAGGACAAGGGCCTCTTACCCATAACCCTGCACGGTGGTTGTAGGGGTCTGTGGGCAGGGGGTTAATCAGAATTTGTAAGCCACCCCCAGATCCCCCCCCCCCATGTGAATGAGTATGGGGTACATTGTACCCCTACCTATTCACCAAAAAAGCGTCAAAAATAAATAAGAACTCACACGGTCTCTGATAATTACATTATTAAAAAAAAAACAGTCCCCTGAAGTAAATTCCAGTGTCAATCATGATAAATGCCACCTCCGCCGCCGGCCCCGAAGAAAGAAAAAAAGTGGTCCGCACCCGACGAAGGCTCCCACCGCCTGACAGTTCCACCGTCTCACAGTTATTAAATAACTAAGGGGCGGGGGTCACCCGATGACGTTTCCAGGTGACCTCGCCCCATTGTGACGTCATCGACCCAGCATGCTTCCCGTCCTGCTTCTTAACAACCAGCTTTTCTTCACACACGATTCAGATCGGTCGATACATTTATGACCAATTCAAATTCGTATCGTTCAGAAAATTTGGAATTCGTTAGAAAATTAAATGAATTTTAACAAAAAAAACTTTACTCTTGTTATTCAGGAATTCAGATACATCCGAATCTCCGGAAAACCCAAAATTTGGCTGAATTTTGTTCCGGACCGGAAACGAGTTGCACATGTCTACTTCTAAGCCAATTAAAAAAAAATCTATTTTAACATTGATTGTAGATGTACTGTATATGCCTTTAATGACTCTCCCTATTTCCCGTACTTAGCCTCCTGTATATGGTTCTCGGTCTCTTCGCTTTTTGGACGTCTCTGATGAGGCAGCGGTAGATCTCGTGGCTCTTCACTCCACTAAGGGTTGAGGAGACTCTATGGCGACCATCCTTCATTTGCTCCAGGACCTCCACGGTGGAGTTCTCCGATATGTCCTCCTCTCGGCGGTTCAACCAGCGCACAGTGGGAACCTTATACCAGCCTTTGGACACACAACGTACCACTGTGCCATTGTCCACCGTGTCAAACTTCACCGGGGGCTCTTCCTCCTCTGCATGGAGGAAACAAATAAGATATCCAAAAGGTCAGGGTGGACAGTTGAGGTCACAGGGAGGTGAATATACAACATATAGACCTTCTAGAAGAAGAGTTTTGGAAAAACTGGGTTGTTGGGGCTCTTTCTGGTCATCACAAAGGCTAGATTGTCCCCATCACACCGTTATAGGCAAAATGTTGAATTATTGACAATTTACCAAAATTTTAAGACCTCACAGGATCCTCTTCTCAATCTGTAACTGTAATGGTCATGAAATTCTGAATATTAGGAGAGTGGGGGGGGGGGGGGGCATTAGAGTGTAAGCTTCTCTGATGCAGAGACTGATGTGACTGGCTCGGTGTTCTCTGTACAGCACTGCAGTACATGTCAGAGCTATATAAACGTATAATAATAACAATAGTGTGTGCAAGGCTTTTTTTCTCAGAGAATGGGTGCAGGAACTCCCTCCTTCCGAGTCACCTCTTGTGTCCACTCCCTACCCACCTCCAAGCACCATTCCTTGGTTTCACCCCTACCTGCCTCCAAGCACCATTCCTTGGTTTCACCCCTACCTGCCCCTGAGCACCATTCCTTGGTTCCACTCCTACCTCCCTCGAGCACCATTCCTTGGTTCCACCCCCTACCCACCTCTGAGCACCATTCCTTGGTTCCACCCCTACCCACTTCAGAGCACCATTCCTTGGTTCCACTCCCTACCCACATCTGAGCACCATTCCTTGGTTCCACCCCTACCCACCTCCGAGCACCATTCCTTGGTTCCACTCCCTACCCACCTCCGAGCACCATTCCTTGGCTACACCCCCTACCCACCTCCGAGCACCATTCCTTAGTTCCACTCCTACCCACCTCTGAGCACCATTCCTTGGTTCCACCCCCTACCCACCTCCGAGCACCGTTCCTTGGTTTCACCCCTACCCACTTCTAAGCACCATTCCTTGGTTCCACCCCCTACCCACTTCCAAGCACCATTCCTTGGTTCCACCCCCTACCCACCTCCGGGCACCATTCCTTGGTTCCACCCCCTACCCACCTTCGAGCACCATTCCTTGGTTCCACCCCCTACCCACCTCCAGGCACCATTCCTTTGTTCCTCTCCTTATCCACCTCTGAGCACCATTCCTTGGTTACACCCCCTACCCACCTCCGAGCACCATTCCTTAGTTCCACTCCTACCCACCTCTGAGTACCATTCCTTGGTTCCACCACCTACCCACCTCCGAGCACCGTTCCTTGGTTTCACCCCTACACACTTCTAAGCACCATTCCTTGGTTCCACCCCCTACCCACTTCCGAGCACCATTCCTTGGTTCCACCCCCTACCCACCTCCGGACACCATTCCTTTGTTCCACTCCCTACCTACCTCCGAGCACCATTCCTTAGTTCCACTCCTACCCACCTCTGAGCACCATTCCTTGGTTCCACCACCTACCCACCTCCGAGCACCGTTCCTTGGTTCCACCCCTACCCACTTCAGAGCACCATTCCTTGGTTCCACTCCCTACCCACCTCCGAGCACCATTCCTTGGTTCCACCCCTACCCACCTCCGAGCACCATTCCTTGGTTACACCCCCTACCCACCTCCGAGCACCATTCCTTAGTTCCACTCCTACCCACCTCTAAGTACCATTCCTTGGTTCCACCCCCCTACCCACCTCTCAGTAATGGATACAGAATCAAGTATCAATTTGTGGTGCTAAGTAATTTGTATGTAATTTGTTAATGATAGGAAGTAAAATAGATCCCCTGTAGCCAGCAACAGTTGAGCACCCCCAGCAACAATAGAGTCTGAACAGCTAGCAACAATAGACCTCTCCCTCAACAGTAGATGTCTCCCAGAAACAATTGTCTCCTAGTAGCATAAGAGTACCCCAGCAACAATAGATCCCCCACCAGGGACAACTGACCTCCCCAGCAACAACAGACTCTCTCCCTCTAAAAATAGATCCCCTCCAGCAACAATAGATCCCCCAGCAGACAACATCAATAGACCCTCCAGTACACCGCAGCACCCCTTGCCATTACATACATTCAGAGCTGGAGGCGCCAGAACTGTGTTCCCCCGTGTTCCTACTGAAAAAAAATCCCTGAGTGTGTGACTGTGGAGGGACATTAGAATGTAAGCTCCTCTGGTGCAGAGACTGATGTGACTGTCTCAGTGTTCTCTGTACGGCACTGCAGTACACGTCAGAGCTATATAAAAGTATAATAATAATAATAATAATAGTGTATGCAGGGCTTTTTTTCTCAGAGAATAGGTGCAGGAACTCCCTCCTTCTGAGTCACCTCTTGTGTCCACCCCCTACCCACCTCCGAGCACCATTCCTTGGTTCCACCCCTACCTGCCTCTGAGCACCATTCCTTGGTTCCACCCCTACCTGCCTCCGAGCACCATTCCTTGGTTCCACCCCTACCTGCCTCTGAGCACCATTCCTTGGTTCCACCCCTACCTGCCTCTGAGCACCATTCCTTGGTTCCACCCCTACCTGCCTCCGAGCACCATTCCTTGGTTCCACTCCCTACCTGCCTCTGAGTACCGTTCCTTGGTTCCACTCCCTACCTGCCTCTGAGCACCGTTCCTTGGTTCCACTCCCTACCCACCTCTGAGCACCATTCCTTGGTTCCACCCCCTACCCACCTCCGAGCACCATTCCTTGGTTCCACCCCCTACCCACCTCCGAGTACCGTTCCTTGGTTCCACCCCCTACCCACCTCCGAGTACCGTTCCTTGGTTCCACCCCCTACCCACCTCTGAGCACTGTTCCTTGGTTCCACCCCCTACCCACCTCCGAGCACCGTTCCTTGGTTCCACTCCCTACCCACCTCTGAGCACCATTCCTTGGTTCCACCCCCTACCCACCTCCGAGCACCGTTTCTTGGTTCCACCCCCTACCCACCTCCGAGCACCATTCCCTGGTTCCACTCCCTACCCCCCTCCGAGTACCATTCCTTGGTTCCACCCCTTACCCACCTCCGAGTACCATTCCTTGGTTCCACCCCCTACCCACCTCTGAGCACCATTCCTTGGAATAATTTTACCTTCTACAATGAGTTTCAGTTTAGTCTCTCCTTTGCCGTGTGGGCTGATGGCCTTACATGTGTACAACCCCTCATCCGGAAAGTCCACATTGTGCATGTGCAGCGTCACGTCACCTTCGGCGATCTCGTTGACATCAACCCTGATGCGGTCATAGTAGACTTGGCTCTGCTCTGAAAAGTCCTCCTTTTCTTTATGGAAGCTGTAGACCAGCTGAGGTTCTTTGTACTCGTACGTCTGCTGAATGTACGCCTGAATGTCTTCCACCTCAATCTCCTCCACTATGTCCTCCCGGTGCCAGCTGGTGCCCAGGTCGTAGGTGTTCTCGATGAAGGTGAAATGGCAGGGCAGGCTGGCATTGCCGTATCGGGGTACACGGACCTCTTCATACTGGGGTTTGGGGATCGCATAGTCACATTCTGGGGGGGGGGGGAGGGGAATTAAGGAATAAAAGTCATCATTCAATAACTGAACAACACAAGAAACTGCAGCCCTGCCAGTTTATGAGATAGAAGAATGAACTCTTCCTAAATTTGTAAATTCAGGCAGACCATAAGACAAGATAACATCTTAACCATTTGAACTCTGGAAGGTGTTACCCCCTTCATTACCAGGATCAGTATTGCGCTACTTTAGCTGGTAATTGTTCCGTCATGCAACACTGTATCCAAATGACATTTCTATCATTTTTTTTTTTTTTCACTCAAATTCAGCTTTCTTTTGGTGGAATTTGATCACTATTGGGGTTTTTATTTATTTTTTCTTATATAAACGTAATAAGAATGAAAGTTTCGAAAAAATATATATATATGTTTTCAACTTTCTGTTATAAAGCATATCCAATAATAATAATACTAATAATATCCAATCAAATTTCTTCACAAAATTTAGGCCAAAAACGATTCTGCCATGTTTCTTTGGTAAAAAAAAAAAAAAAAAATCCCAATATGTGTATAACAATTGGTTTGTGTGAAAGTTATTGAGTCCACAGACTATGGGATATATATGTGAAAATTGATCATTCCTGATGTACGGACGGACGATCTCATTTCTTGAGGCCCGAAAATGTAAGGGAAGTACAAATAACCCCCCCCCCCCCCAAATGACCAATTTTTGGAAAGTAGACAGTCCAAGGTATTTAGTAAGAGGCATGGCGAGATTTTTTAAGTTGTAATTTTTGCGTCACAATTTTTGGGGAAAATTAAGGAATTAAATAATAAAAAAAAAATTTTCCCCACGATTTTTTTTTTTACATACTGTCACCAGTGCTGTAAAGCGTCATCATATGACTGGTGTGGCGGTGATAAGGGACCCTGACTGGAGATGCTATGTAAAAAAAAAAAAAATTGCGGGGGAAAAAAACATTTTTTATTTAATTTCTTCCGTTTCCCGAAAAAATATGACAAAAATTACAACTTCATAAAACTGACAATTTTTTTTTTAAAGTTAACATTTTTTGTTATTATATTTTTCTTTTTTTTTTCTTTTTTTTCGTTTTTCTTATTTTGCAATTTTTAATTTTTTTTACATCCTGTAGTAAGAGTAGCTAAAGCCGCGTACACACGGGCGGATTGTATGGCCTACTTAGTCCGTCATACAATCCGACGGACAGTCCGTCCTACTTTCGAATGAACGGACTTGACCACACACGGATGCATAAACAGTCCGTCGAAAGCTTGCGCGATGACGTGTACAGCACGTACGACGGGACTAGAAATAGGAAGTCCAATACACAGCAATGCAACCTTCCGCCGTGTAAATCCTTTCTGGGCATGCGCCATTCTTAGTCCGTCGAACTAGCCTACTGACGAGCGGATTGTCCGCTGAAACCAAAGTACGACGGACAGAATTTCGAACAATCCGAAATACTTAGTACGCCGGACTGCACGCTGAAAAAGTCAGCTGAAGCCCACACACGAGCGGACTGTCCACTGAAATGTGTTTCGACGGACTAAGTACGCCATACAGTCCGCCCGTGTGTACGCGGCTTAAGTGTCACTCTAGTGACACTGTACTACTCTGGCTGGGGGGGTTGAGCTGGGATTTTTTTTTTTTTTATCACTAACAATATTATTGCTTTTATCAGTGATTCTCAACCAGGGTTCCTCCAGAGCTTGTAGGGGTTCCTTCAGCATTGGGCAATTTCTGCCTCTCAGATAAATTCCCACTCACACCATTGATCTTTTTAGCTATCTGTAAGGGGGTAATTCTTCCCAATGACCACAAGTGTGAGGACCATTCTTCCCACTGACCATCACACTAATGTATCATGAGTTGTAGATTTCTCATTTTCAGCAGGGCCCCCCCCCCCCCCCCCCCCAAGACCGGAGAACTATTTCAAGGGTTCCTCTGTGTTGAAAAGGTTGAGAAAGGCTGACTTATATAGTGATGATCTCTATATAAGCAATAGCTATAGCTGGGTTTCCCATTCATGAACAGCTTGCCTATAGTTGTGATCTGTGATTGGCTACAGGTAATCACATGGTACAGGTAGCCAGGCACCATGTGATTGCTGTGGGCTAATCCCAGATCACAACTATAGGCAAGCTGTTCATGGATGGAAAGCCATTCATGACAAGTTGTTTCCATTGTTATCATCATGTGATCACTGTGACCAATCATAACAATCACATGATACGGGGTTACTGGCAACAGCAATCTGCTGTGCCCTACGGACAGGGTGGTCACATGAGGGGAGCTCCAGGGGGTGCACTGCATGCTCCTAACCCAGACGGGATCACATATATTTATAGTAAATGTACTGTGGCACAGGCGGCAAAGTGGCCAATGTTTAAAAAAAAAATGCTTTGAACCCAACATATTACATGGACTAGAGTTGGGTAGTCCCCTTGTGATAATCAAAACGTTAAAAGAAGGAAATAATGTCTAAAAAAATTATTGTACAAACGTCAGACACATTCATGCAAACCGAACAAGAGTTCGCTGTTTTTTTTTTGTTTTTTTTTATATATATAGATTAACTCCTGTATCATCAGCGCCATCTAGTGGCCAAAATGCGGTATGTATGCTCATTGAGGCGTTTCAGAAAACGATTCCACATTTTGGCCACTAGATGGAGCTGATGATGCAATCTATTTGAAAACGCAGTGAAATTGAGCCTGTGAATCTTCCTGACATTTCGTGCAACAAATGTTTTCTAAATAGTCCCCTAAGACTGATTTAAAAATAAAATACAAAAAAAACTTTAACATCCCCCTGCAGCCTTGTACATGCACATGCAAACACGTGTGCTGGGTGTATGGAGATATAAAAATCAGTGGCAGCCTGTCCATCATGGATTGGGGGGGGCACAGGGGCACAGGGCCACCCCCCTTCAATCCATGAGCCCGGCCCCTAATCTACATGCAGTGCACCGGACGCACGGATTCCAAAGTTTTTTTTTTTTTTCGACACACATAGGCTCTATTCGGCTTTAAAAAAGGGTGGGCTTGCGGCGCAGAGTCCACCCAGTTGTGTGACAATGACAAATTCATTGTCTTCCTAATTCTCCTCCCGGCCAATCAGCAAGCGAGTCCTGAGACCCGATTGGCCGAGAGAAGAAGCCACCGTATTGGCCGCCGAGGAGGAGGAGATGCAGGAAGGATCCGAAGGTGCCCACAGCCTAGATGGGGTAAGTGCGGAGCTGGTGGACGGGGGGGGGGGGGGGGGGGTGGCGACCGATTGGGGGGGATTTGGGGTGGCGGTTGGTTTGTTTGCCGCCACCCCAAAAAATGGAGCACCACCCACCACCAATAAAAATGATGATAGTGCCACACATATTAGACAGCAGTACGCAGGCCAGAGTGAAAGCGATAATTTTAGGTCAAAAATCTATGTGAAATTGTGCTAATGGGTAGATTACGGAGCTACTAGTACACCATCAGATACCAATAGTAACAGAACATATTATCAAAAGTATTGGGACACCGGCCTTTACACGCACATGAACTTTAATGACATCCCAGTCTTAGTCCATAGGGTTCCATATTGAGTTGGCTCCACCCTTTGCAGCTATCACAACTTCACCTCTTCTGGGAAGGCCGTCCACAAGGCGCTGATGTTGGATGAGAAGGCCTGGCTCACAGTCTCCACTCAAATTCATCCAAAGGTGTTCCATCAGGTTGAGGTCAGGTGGAGGGGGGGATTATGGTGGGGGGGTTGTTTTTCAGGGGTTGGGTTTGACCCCTTAGTTCCAGTGAAGGGAACTCTTAAGGCGTCAGCATACCAAGACATTTTGGACAATTTCGTGCTCCCAACTTTGTGGGAACAGTTTGGGGACGGCGACTTCCTGTTCCAACATGACTGCGCACCAGTGCACAAAGCAAGGTCCATAAAGACACGGATGAGCGAGTTTGGGGTGGAGGAACTTGACTGGCCTGCACAGAGTCCTGACCTCAACCCAATAGAACACCTTTGGGATGAATCAGAGCGGAGACTGCAAGCCAGGCCTTCTCTTCCAACATCAGTGCCTGACCTCACAAATGCACTTCTGGAAGAACAGTCAAACATTCCTATAGACACCCTCCTAAACCTTGCGGACGGCCTTCCCAGAAGAGTTGAAGCTGTTATAGCTGCAAAGGACGGGGCCAACTCAATATTGAACCCTATGGACAGAGGCGGCTCTATTATTAGGCAGTCCCCTAAGGCCTCGCACTCCCAGGGGCCTTACGGTCGCCTAATTTGCCCATAGCTCAACGTCCCTGCGATCGTCCCGCAATTTGTACCATTTCCCAATCAGGAGTCCCGGCGAATCAGAGTTCCTGGAATGCCCACCGGGTGTCTTGGTTCCCCTGCAAGCAATGTGCCGCCAACTGGCATCTCTCCCCGGGTGACCCACACATACGGAGTGCTGTGCACTGACCCCACCCCCTCCTCCTCTTGGGCAAGGAGGAAGCACCGCCGTGCAGCTCTGCCAGGTTCATGTGCGTGTAAAGGCAGGTGTCCCAATACTTTTGACAATATAGTGTATATGATTCAGGTACTGTGCTAAAAAGTGACCAATAAATACATAAACGCAATCAAATTAAAGAAAACAATGTCCAGGTGATAACATACGAATGTCCTTTAACAAATGATATGAATCTTGGCAAGTATCAAACTTGTAGCAAAATGAGCGTGTAGGCAAGTCACCTACAGTATGTTAAGCCAGGAAGTTGGCTGGCCCAGGCTGGTGAAGGGTTAATGATTTGCACCACTGCTCCCGGGCTTTTTGGACCCTGCCTATCCGCCCTGTTATATAAATTTAGGGGGAATGATGGGCTCTCTCTGGTTGCTGTCTCGAGATGCTGTAGCCGTCACGAAGCACTGAGTTGGACAAGCTGGTTCCTCAGAAGACCCCAGAAGACCCCAGGAGACCCCAGGAGACCAGAGAGCTACCACGTCTTGGAGAATACCATTAATGGACTACTACCTTGTTGAGGTATCCCTGGGCCATGTATTCGTTGGGCTTTGCCGCCAAATTGTTCAGTAAAGTTTCAACAACTGTTCTAAGCCTGGTCTGAAGTCACCTAAAAGGGGTGCATGGAGGTTTGTCGTGTATGAAAAGAACTGGGGTCAGTAAAGCACATGTGGGGTAGAAGGCTAAGTCACTACGGAAAGGTGTACTCCGCTAGACAAGCAGGAGGAATAATGCAGTTATTATAGGTAACCAGGAACTAGTGCAAGGGGCATCGCAACCAGTCATAAAACGTGGCACCTGCTGTAGGTGTAGGGTTGTCACCTGTCCAGGATTCACCCGGACAGTTCGGGTTTTGAATCATGCGTCCGGGTATCAGACTGCCTGAAACCCGGACACATTATTCAGTCTGGCACTATGGCTTCACAGCAGAGTTGATAGTTGCAGTTGGCTAAGCTGAGAGTGTCTGTCACACTCTCTTTCACACTGCCCAAAGCCAGCACTCTCTCTCCCGCCCCTAACCCTGTGTGACGGCCCACACTCCAATCCCCGGTGCTGTGCCTCAAAAAAGGTTAACGGGGGGGCGTAAATTGGAAGTCTATCGGCCTCAGATACATCTGGATGAGAAGTGCTGAATGCCAAGGGGTGAGTGAGCTCACCATCCATCCCTGTCTGTGACTGAAGTCTCCCCCCTTCTCTCACATGCCTCTGAGTGAGTACACTAAGGTAAATCAGGGTTCTCAGAGCACCCCTTACATGAGAGTTCCGCTTCCCACCAGAGGCCACAGTGTTCCCCCTTACAGCAGAGTCCTCTTTGTACATCAGAGTTCTCAGTGTTCCCCCTTAAATTAAGGTTCCCAGAGCATCCATCCACAGTCCCCAGAGTTCTTCCTTACATCAGAGTCTGCAGAGTCCCCCCTTACAGTGAAAGGGAACTCTGCGACTTCAGATGTAAAAGGGGAACTCTGTGGACTCTGATGTAAAAGGGGAACTCTGTGGACTCTGATGTAAAGGGGAACTCTGTGGACTCTGATGTAAAGGGGAACTCTGTGGACTCTGATGTAAAGGGGAACTCTGTGGACTCTGATGTAAAGGGGAACTCTGTGGACTCTGATGTAAAAGGGGAACTCTGTGGACTCTGATGTAAAAGGGGAACTCTGTGGACTCTGATGTAAAGGGGGTCTCTTGTTGTTAATTTCCTATGATTAGAAATGTTATTTAATAGGAAAATATATGTATAGTTTATACTATAAAAAAAATAACTGCTGTGCACTGCAAAGTGTTCAGGTTTGATTTGAAGAAGAGGTGGCAACCCTATGTAGGTGGCAGGTCCTTCGGTAGCGAGGAGATCGTGACCTACCTTCCTTCCTAGTGGTTGGTTTCCCAAAGCAATCGGGACCAAACCCATGGTACAGAGACCTCATACTCCTGGCCACATGGTACGGGAGAGAAGGAGTTAACAAGTGCATGCATGATGTCTGCGCTATGTGCACATGCCCCATGACGAAGCTCCAGGGGGCAGAGTGAAACACGTTGGGGCCGGGTCGGGGTCCACTGTACTATTCTGGGGGGGGGGGGGGTGATCTGGGATTTTTTTTTTGTTTTCTAACAATGTTATTGCTTATATAGTGATGATCTCTATATAAGCAATAGCTATAGCTTGCCTGTAGTTGTGATCTGTGATTGGCTACATGTAATCACATGGTACAGGTGGCCAGGTACCATGTGATTGCTGTGGGCTAATCACAACAGTAAGCAAGTTGTTCATGGATGGAAGCTCTAGGGAGTGGAGCGAAACACGTTGGGGTCGTGGCATGGTCGGAGTCCAGGCTGAAGTTGCCTTTGTATCCACCTCCATGGGATTCCGCAGATGTGCGGCACCAGGGATCACCCCTTTTCTTTTTGGGACCTCATTCTGTCACTGGAAGTGAGGTGACCTCTCTGATTCCTGTCTTGAGATTGCTGTAGCTGTCAATGAAGCACGAAGTGGGACTGCTGTGCCCAGTAATCTGTTGGAAGACCCCCAAAGACTGGAGCACTACCAAGTCTTGTAGGATGCCGATAATGGACTCCTACCTTGTTGAGGTACGCCTGGACAGCTTATTTGAGTTAAAAGGGGTGCGTGAAGGTTCCTGGCTTGCGAAAAGCACCAGGGTCAGTAAAGCACATGCAGTGTATGAAGCACAGCCACTACAGAAGGTCTACTCAGCTAGACAAGAAGAAGGAGTAATTCAGTTGCTATGGGTAACCAGGGACTAGTGCAAGGTAAATTGTAGCCAGTCATAAAGCGTGGCACCTGCTGTAGGTGATATGTCTGCTGGCAGTGGTGTCGCTAGGGGGTGGCTTTTGGGGCTATAGCCCTGAATCTGGGACCCATAGCCCAGAGTCTCTGCAGGGGTCCCCAAGTGGAGTGGAGGCTCTCTGGGAACCTTGATGTAAGTGGGGGCTCTCTGGGGACCCTGATGCAAGGGAGAGGCTCTCTGGGGACCCCGATTTTAAGGGGGAGGATCTCTTGGAACCCTGATGTAAGTGGGGGGCTCTCTGGGGACCCTGATGTAATGGGGGCTCTCTGGGGACCCTCATGTAAGTGGGGGGCTCTCTGGGGACCCTGATGTAAGTGGGGGGGCTCTCCGGGGACCCTGATGTAAGTGGGGGGCTTTCTGGGGACCTTGATGTAATGGGGGGCTCTTTGGGGACCCTGATGTAAGTGGGGGGCTCTCTGGGGACACTGATATAAGTGGGGGGCTCTCTAGGGACCCTGATGTAATGGAGGGCTCTTCGGGGACCCTGATGCAAGTGGGGGCTCTCTGGGGACCCTGATGTAAGTGGGGGCTCTCTGGGGACCCTGACGTAAGTGGGGTGCTCTCTGGGGACCCTAATGTAAGTGGGGGCTCTCTGGGGAACCTAATGTAAGTGCGGGGCTCTCTGGGGACCTTGATGTAATGGGGGCTCTACGGGGGACCCTGATGTAAGTGGGGGCTCTCTGGGTACCCTGATGTAATGGGGGCTCTCCGGGGACCCTGATGTAAGTGGGGGGCTCTCTGGGGAACCTGATGTAATGGGGGGCTCTCCGGGGACCCTGCTGTAAGTGGGGGCTCTCTGGGGACACTGATATAAGTGGGGGGCTCTCTGGGGACCCTGATGTAATGGGTGGCTCTCCGGGGACCCTGATGTAAGTGGGGGGCTTTCTGGGGACCCTGATGTAATAGGGGGCTCTCTGGGGACCCTGGTGTAACTGGGGGGCTCTCTGGGGACCCTGATGTAAGTGGGGGGCTCTCTGGGGACCTTGATGTAATGGGGGGCTCTCTGGGGACCCTGATGTAAGTGGGGGGGCCCTCTGGGGACCCTGATGTAAGTGGGGGGCTCTCCAGGGACCCTGATGTAATGGGGGGCTCTCCGGGGACCCTGATGTAAGTGGGGGGCTTTCTGGGGACCCTGATGTAATGGGGGGCTCTCCGGGGACCCTCATGTAAGTGGGGGGCCCTCTGGGGATATATACACACACACACATATATTAATGTATATACATGTGTATGCCCGCCCAAGCATATGACTTTCTTTACTACGCTGCTATGGGCTCTCTCCCCAGATCTTTTGTAGACCTAGCAATGCCCCTGTCTGCTGGACTGGTAGAAGAGGGCACGGGCTCAGCAGCTTCCCTCCTAAATGCAACCTACATCAAAGTCTTTGCCCCTCACACTGGGCACTTAACATTTTCTCCCGCACACTTTTCAAGGCTTACTTCCAAGCCAGGGAACCGTCAAAATATTTGGTTCTTACATGATCGCAGTCTCCACCTGGTCCAGGGCATGGATGAGCACGCTCCGTGCAAAAGGAACCCCTATGCCCCCCCCTTGTGTTTATAAACTGTGATCGTCCATAGCCGATCAGCAGGTGTACAGCCAAAATCATTGGCTGCAACCTGCTGGCAAACTCGTGCTGTGTCCATCGCAGCACAGGTCAGCAGAGGCCTGAATCCTGCCCCAAAAATCATGAAGTTCACCGTGACTTGTTTGGAATCATGAGAACATTAATGGGGACATTCATGAGAACATTCATGAGAACATTCATGGGGACATTCATGGGGACATTCATGAGAACATTCATGGGGACATTCATGAGGACATTCATGAGAACATTCATGGGGACATTCAAGAGGACATTCATGAGGACATTCATGAGGACATTCATGGGGACATTCATGAGAACATTCATGGGGACATTCATGAGGACATTCATGAGGACATTCATGGGGACATTCAAGAGGACATTCATGGGGACATTCATGGGGACATTCATGAGGACATTCATGGGGACATTCATGAGGACATTCATGAGGACATTGATGGGGACATTCATGGGGACATTCATGAGGACATTCATGGGGACATTCATGGGGACATTCATGGGGACATTCATGAGGACATTCATGGGGACATTCATGGGGACATTCAAGAGGACATTCATGAGAACATTCATGGGGACATTCATGGGGACATTCAAGAGGACATTCATGGGAACATTCATGGGGACATTCATGAGGACATTCATGAGAACATTCATGAGGACATTCATGGGGACATTCATGAGGACATTCATGAGAACATTCATGAGGACATTCATGAGGACATTCATGGGGACATTCATGTGGACATTCATGAGAACATTCATGAGGACATTCATGGGGACATTCATGGGGACATTCATGGGGACATTCATGGGGACATTCATGAGGACATTCATGGGGACATTCATGAGGACATTCATAGGAACATTCATGTGGACATTCATGAGAAGATTCATGAGGACATTCATGGGGACATTCATGGGGACATTCATGAGGACATTCATGAGGACATTCATGGGGACATTCATGAGGACATTCATAGGGACATTCACGTGGACATTCATGGGGACATTCATGAGGACATTCATGGGGACATTCATGGGGACATTCATGGGGACATTCATGAGGACATTCATGGGGACATTCATGAGGACATTCATGGGGACATTCATGAGGACATTCATGGGGACATTCATGGGGACATTCAAGAGGACATTCATGAGAACATTCATGGGGACATTCATGTGGACATTCATGAGGACATTCATGGGGACATTCATGAGGACATTCATGGGGACATTCATGAGGACATTCATGGGGACATTCATGAGAACATTCATGGGGACATTCATGAGGACATTCATGGGGACATTCATGGGGACATTCATGAGAACATTCATGGGGACATTCATGAGGACATTCATGGGGACATTCATGGGGACATTCATTAGGACATTCATGGGGACATTCATGGGGACATTCATCTCTATGATTTACATGTTTGAACAGTACCACGACCTGTGTAAATATTTGATATTTGTAACTTTTTATCCCACAGCAGGAGGACAGCAGTCCCTCCATACACAACACCGCGCAGGTAGACAGAGACTCACCTGCCAGGTAGAGGAGGAGGCTGATTGCCAGAGCAGTGTATAGCAGCGCCATCTACAGCTCACAGTTGGAATTGCCCTGTAAATATAGGACAGCTATAATACTTTATTTATATAGTATATCGGCATTTATATATATCTATAGTGTTAATTGGGTTACATTTTGGAATACTATATAGATATATACTGTTCATGGGCAATTGAAATATGTTCGGTATATCCATATAGAGATATATACTGTTGATGGGCAATTGGGATATGTTCGGTATATCCATATATATATCTACATATACATATACAGTGGAACCTTGGATTGCGAGCATAATCCGTTCCAGGAGAACGCTTGTAATCCAAAGCACTCACATATCAAAGCGAGTTTCCCCATAGAAGTCAATGGAAACCAAGATAATTTGTCTGCATTGACTTCTATTACATGCAATACCATATGTGTCCAGAGGTGGGGGGGGGGGCGGCGGAGAGCCTCGGAAATACTTGGAGACAGCTGGGCTGAACTCGGAAAGCCTCGTTTTTCAAAACGCCCGTTAACTGCGTTACTCGTAGACCGAGGTCCCACTGTGTGTTTCCTTTATAGGATCTACTCAGTTTATATTTACATCTCCCCCCCCCTGTGGTCACTCTATTCCTAACATTGAAGATATCTGCTTGGAGTATTCAGAAACTGAACGCTTTGGCGTTTTATTTGCAATCATTCATACCCGGTAGGTCCGTCTGTACTTCAAAAATATTTTTTGATTGTAACAGATATTTTTCTGTTGAAATTAATATAAAACAATTGTACGTTCCTACACCGATATTTTGATAACTCGTAATCAAGGGCGGACTGACCATTCGGGCACTCGGGCACTGCCCGAGGGCCCCATGCCACTAAGGGGCCCTATCAGGGTTGCCAGCCTCAATAAAACCAGGGACAGTATATAAAATTCTGTGTCTTTTAAAAAAAATCCCAAGATTATAGCTGCCCCGCCTCTCCAGTACCTTTTCGGTGTGTATATGTGTATTCTGTGTGTGTATACTGTGTGTCTGTGTGTTGTGTATACTGTATGTGTGTGTATGTATACTGTGTGGCCCCATAATCTCCTATTGCCCAGGGGGGGGCCCATAATCTCCTATTGCCTGGGGGCCCCCCATATTCTCCTATTGCCCTTGGGCCCCATAATCTTCTCCTATTGCCCTGGGGCCCCATAATCTTCTCCTATTGCCCGGGGGCCCCATAA
Organism: Lithobates pipiens; assembly: GCF_037356315.1. Classification (NCBI taxonomy): domain Eukaryota; kingdom Metazoa; phylum Chordata; class Amphibia; order Anura; family Ranidae; genus Lithobates; species Lithobates pipiens. Next base: position 10,959,486 of record NW_027507748.1, on the reverse strand, counting down.
TTTCCTATTGCCCTGGGGCCCCATAATCTTCTCCTATTGCCTGGGGGACCCTCATAATCTCCTATTGCTCTGGGGCCCCCCCATAATCTTCTCCTATTGCCTGGGGACCCCCCATAATCTCCTATTTCCCTGGGGCCCCCCATAATCTTCTCCTATTGCCCGAGGGCCCCGTGAGTTGTCAGTCCGCCCCTTTTTGTAATTAGCTTTAATTTACAAAATAAAATATTGTAAATTAACTCATTCCTATTCGGTCTTCTTTCACTATTTCTTGTAGTAATCATTTCATGCAGCACTCCAGTGCCTCCTGAAGAAGCCCACTCGAAGCGAAACATGTAGAGCGGTAGTGTCTGTATTTGTATACGAAATTAATTTGATATGCAACAAGGGATTTTTTATGACAATTATTTTTTTTTTGTTATTAATAAAACTAATTTTTTATTTTTAACCACTTGCTTACTGGGCACTTAAACCCCCCTCAGTCCCAGACCAATTTTCAGCTTTCAGCGCTGATGCACTTTGAATGACAATTGCGCGGGCATACAACACTGTACCCAAATGAAATTTTTATCATTTTTTTCCCACAAATAGAGCTTTCTTTTGGTGGTATTTAATTACAGCTGGGAGTTTTATTTTTTGCTAAACAAGCAAAAAAAGATGCAAAAAAAAAAAAAAAAAATCATGTTTTAATAGTTTGTTATAAAATTTTTCAAACGGGTAATTTTTCTCCTTCATTGAAGTGCGCTGATAAGGCGGCACTGATAGGCTGCATTGGTGGGCACTGATAGGCTGCATTGGTGGGCACTGATGGGCTGCATTGGTGGGCACTGATAGGCTGCATTGGTGGGCACTGATAGGCTGCACTGGTGGGCACTGATAGGCATAGTTAAGGCGGCACTAATAGGCACAGATAAGGCGGCACCGATGGGCACAGATAAGGCGGCACTGATGGGCAAAGATGGGCACAGATAAGATGGCACGGATGGGTGGCACGGATAAGTGGCACGGATGGGTGGCACGGATGGGCACTGATAGGTACCACAGATAGATGGGACTGATGGGCACTGATAGGTGGCACTGATAGGTGGCTCTGATAGGTGGCACTGCTGGGCACTGATGGGCGGCACTGCTGGGCACTGATGGGCGGCACTGCTGGGCACTGATGGGCGGCACTGGGGTGCAGCACCTTTGAGGCAGATTGGGTGGCACTGTGGGTGGCACTGTGGGTGGCACTGTGGGGTGGCACTGTGGGTGGCACTGTGGGTGGCACTGTGGGTGGCACTGTGGGCACTATGGGCACAGACGGGGGGCACTTACTTTTACTTTTATTTATCCTTCAGGATGGCACTGCGGGAGGCAGGTGGGCACTGGCAGGTGGCATGTGGTGCCTTGCATTGCTGGCCGTGATCGGGACTGATGTCCCGATCACGGCCGCCGGTGATCGGCTTTTTTTTTTTCTCCTCGCGCTGTCAGCGCGAGGAGGAATAATAGCCGATTACCGGCTCCGTTCTATCACATGATCAGCTGTCATTGGCTGACAGCTGATCACGTGATAAGGGGTCGGGATCGACCCCTTGCACGGATCGGTGATCAGGCGAGTCTCATAGACTCGCCGATCACAGAGCGCGCCGCGCGCGCCCCTCAGGGGGCGCGCAGGCCGCTCGTAACCGGGACGACGTCAATAGACGTAGTCCCGGAAATCTAGGTCCGCGCTAATGCCGTCATTCGGCAATAGCGCGGTACCCAAGTGGTTAAAAAATATCACTCTTTTTTTTTTTTTCTTGACACCTTCAAGGTCCCGTAGTTTTCTTTTTTTGTTTTCATGTATTAGGCATTTATATAGTGACAAAAGTTTTACACGGTGATTTACATATTGAACAGTCACATGATTCCCTGCCCCCCAAGGAGCTTACAATCTAAGGGCCTACCCCCGCATGCTAGGGTCAATTTAGATAGCACCCAATTAACCTACCAGCGTGTCTTTGGAGTGTGAGAAGAAACATGCGAACTCCATTCAGATAATATGCTGGCCAGCATTCAAAACAAGGACTCCAGAACTGCAGGGCAGAAGTGCTAACCACTAAGGCACTGCGCTGCCGAATATGCATATACAGTATCTCACAAAAGTAAGTACACCCCTCACATTTTCATAGTTAGTAAGGTTGAATAAAGACACCAGTCCACCAAGTTCAACCTGAGTGTCTACAATTGTCCTTATCCCTGTACATTGCACACTCACATTGGTCCCTACCCTCAAGGAGCCCACAATCCAAGGTCCCCATTCATATACTAGGGGCCAATTTTGGACAGAAGCCAATTAACCTACCTGCATGTCTACGGAGTGTGGGAGGAAACCAGAGTACCCGGAGGAAACCCACGCAGGCGCAGGGAGAACATGCAAAATCCAGGCAGGTAGTGTCGTGGTTGGGATTACGAACCAGCGACCCTTCTTACTGCTAGGCGAGAGTGCTAACCACTACACCACTGTGTAAATCTTTTCTTCTCTCTTTTCATGTGACAACACTGAAGAAATGACACTTTGTCTACAATGTAAAGTAGTGAGTGTACAGCTTGTATAACAGTGTAAATTTGCCGTCCCCTCAAAATAACTCAACACACAGCCATTAATGTCTAAACCGCTGTCAGTAAAGTCAGTACACCCCTAAGTGAAAATGTCCAAATCGGACCCAATTAGCCATTTTCCCTCCCCGGTGTCATGCGATTCGTTAGTGTTACAAGGTCTCAGGTGTGAATGGGGAGCAGGTGTGTTAAATTTGGTGTTATCGCTCTCACTCTATCATACTGGTCACTGGAAGTTCAACATTTCACGTCATGGCAAAGAACTCTCCGAGGGTTTCTGAAAAAAAGAATTGTCGCTCTACATAAAGATGGCCTAGGCTATAAGAAGATTGCCAAGACCCTGAAACTGAGCTGCAGCAAGGTGGCCAAGACCATACAGCGGTATAACAGGACAGGTTCCACTCAGAACAGGCCTCGACATGGTCCACCAAAGAAGTTGAGGTCACGTGCTCAGCGTCATATCCAGAGGATGTCTTTGGGAAATAGACGTATGAGTGCTGCCAGCATTGCTGCAGAGGTTGTAGGGGTGGGGGGGGGGGGGGGTCAGCCTGTCAGTGCTCAGACCATACGCCACACACTGCATCAAATTGGTCTGTATGGCTGTCATCCCAGAAGGAAGCCTCTTCTAAAGATGATGCACAAGAAAAGCCTGCAAACAGTTTGCTGAAGACAAGCAGACTAAAGCCTCATACACATGAGTGGATTTTCAGCAGACAAAATGTCAGACTTTTGTCCGGAAGGGCGTTGGCTGGGAACTTGTCCTGCATACATTCGGCACACAATTGTCGGCCAACAAACATGAACGTAGTGATGTACTAGGTGGCTTTTCAGCTCTTTAGCGCCACCGTTTGGGCACCTTCTGCTAATGTTGTGTTTGGTGAGCACTGATTCCGAGCATGCGTGTTTGTACTTTGGACTTTTGTCTGACGGACTTGTGTACACACGATTGGAAAATCCGACAACAGACTGTTGTCCGCGGAAAATTTTAGAGCCTGCCATCCAACATTTGTCCACGGAAAACCCGACAACAATTGTCCGATGGGCGCGTACAAAATGGTAGGATTTTCTGCCAACGGTCTGTTAACACGCAATTCTCATCCGAAAATCCGATCGTGTGTATGAGGGTTAAGGAGATGGATTACTGGAACCATGTCCTGTGGTCTGATGAGACCAAGATAAACGTATTTGGTGTCAGATGGTGACAAGCGTGTGTGGGGGCAACCAGGTGAGGAGTACAAAGACGAGTGTGTCTTGTCTACAGTCAGGCATGGTGGTGGGAGTGTCATGGTCTGGGGCTGCATGAGTGCTGCCGGCACTGGGGGGGCTACAGATCATTGAGGGGACCATGAATGCCAACATGTACTGTGACATACTGAAGCAGAGCATGATCCCCTCCCTTCAGAGACTGGGCCGCAGGGCAGTATTCCAACATGATAACCACCCCTAACACACCTCCAACACCACCACTGCCTTGCTAAAGAAGCTGAGGGTAAAGGTGATGGACTGGCCAAGCATGTCTCCAGACCTAAACCCTATTGATCATCTGTGGGACATCCTCAAACGGAAGGTGGAGGAGGGGAAGGTCTCCAACATCCACCAGCTCCGTGATGTCATCATGGAGGAGGGGAAGAGGACCTCGGGTGGTGACCTGTGAAGCTCTGGTGACCTCCATGCCCAAGAGGGTGAAGGCAGTGCTGGAAAATAATGGTGGCCACACAAAATATTGACACTTTGGGCCCAATTTGGACATTTTCACTTAGGGGTGTCCTGACTTTTGTTGCCAGCGGTTTAGACATTAATGGCTGTGTGATGAGTTATTTTGAGGGGACAGGAAATTTACACTGTTATACAAGCTGTACACTCACTACTTTACATTGTAGACAAGTGTCATTTCTTCAGTGTTGTCACATGAAAAGATAGAAGAAAAGATTTACAAAAATGTGAGGGGTGTACTTACTTTTGTGAGATACTGTAGGTATATATATATATATATACACACATAATACAGTTATACATATATGGAATTACACTGCAGGAGACAAGTGGCAATAAAACATATTTATGATGATAGTATAGATAGAGGTAGAGCTTTGTTCTGCACACACAGGTACATCTATCCATCAAATATACTTTGTACTAGATAGATAGACTGACATAGAGAGCTACAAAGTAACATTGTTTATAAACGTTGATCAGACAGGCGATAGATACAAAATAATAGTTTTTATAAAAATTGTTCAGATGGAGATAGGGAGATACACAAAGTAACATTATTTATATATACAAAGAATCATTTGTTGTATACAAATATGGAAGAAGAAATATATATATATGGAATATTTAGAACCAGTTGATAGATACAGATAGATATAAAAGATGGGATACGGAATATTCAGGATACAGATATAGAAGATGGGATACGGAATATTCAGGATACAGATATAGAAGATGGGATATGGAATATTCAGGATACAGATATATAGAAGATGGGATACGGAATATTCTTGATACAGATATATAGAAGATGGGATACGGAATATTCAGGATACAGATATAGAAGATGAGATGCGGAATATTCAGGATACAGATATAGAAGATGAGATGCGGAATATTCAGGATACAGATATAGAAGATGAGATATGGAATATTCAGGATACAGATATAGAAGATAAGATACAGAATATTCAGGATACAGATATAGAAGATAAGATACAGAATATTCAGGATACAGATATAGAAGATGGGATATGGAATATTCAGGATACAGATATATAGAAGATGGGATACGGAATATTCAGGATACAGATATAGAAGATGGGATACGGAATATTCAGGATACAGATATAGAAGATGAGATGTGGAATATTGAGGATACAGATATATAGAAGATGGGATACGGAATATTCAGGATACAGATATAGAAGATAAGATGTGGAATATTCAGGATACAGATATATAGAAGATGGGATACGGAATATTCAGGATACAGATATAGAAGATGAGATGTGGAATATTGAGGATACAGATATAGAAGATGAGATATGGAATATTCAGGATACAGATATAGAAGATAAGATACAGAATATTCAGGATACAGATATATTAGATGAGATACGGAATATTCAGGATACAGATATAGAAGATAAGATACGGAATATTCAGGATACAGATATAGAAGATGGGATATGGAATATTCAGGATACAGATATAGAAGATAAGATACAGAATATTCAGGATACAGATATAGAAGATGGGATATGGAATATTCAGGATACAGATATAGAAGATAAGATACAGAATATTCAGGATACAGATATAGAAGATGGGATATGGAATATTCAGGATACAGATATATAGAAGATGGGATACGGAATATTCAGGATACAGATATAGAAGATGAGATACGGAATATTCAGGATACAGATATAGAAGATAAGATATGGAATATTCAGGATACAGATATAGAAGATAAGATACGGAATATTCAGGATACAGATATAGAAGATGAGATATGGAATATTCAGGATACAGATATATAGAAGATGGGATACGGAATATTCAGGATACAGATATAGAAGATGAGATGTGGAATATTGAGGATACAGATATAGAAGATGAGATACAGAATATTCAGGATACAGATATAGAAGATAAGATACGGAATATTAAGGATACAGATATATTAGATGAGATATGGAATATTCAGGATACAGGATAGAGATATAGAAGATGGGATACGGAATATTCAGGATACAGATATAGAAGATGGGATACAGATGTGGAATATTCAGGATACAGATATTGAATATAGATATAAGAAGAATGAAATTCTCTCACCTTTCTATGCAGAGTCTCCTCTCTGGGATGACGGAGAACCATCTGCTGATAATTACATCTCTAGCTGGGGGATGTGGAGAGAGAGGGGACCCGGGGGAGCCGTGTGTGCCGGAGGCGGCCAGTCACATATCGCCACGCTGAGCCACCCTCACCTGTGTCACCTGTGTATGATGACACCCATCTGTCACTCCAGACTCTTTAACTTTATTAAAGTGCTGTAACCCATAGCAACCAGTTGGTATTCATCACACACTGGTCTCACTTTTGCAGAGTGAATTCTGATTGGTTGAACAGAGAATCTTCTATTGACCAGAGCTGAGTGCAGTAAGCTAAAGAAACCAACAATAATATAGTAAGTATGTATAAAGTAGAGGTGATACCAGTCACCATCTATATATTATCTAATCTATCTATTCACCATTTATCTATCTATCTATCTATCTATCTATCTATCTATCTATCTATCTATCTATCTATTTCCACATAAGGATCCGGCCTATTTCTGGCACTTGTTGTTTACAAGTTAAAAATCAATATTTTTTTGCTAGAAAATGACTCAGAACCCCCAAACATTACATATAAATACAAAAAATAGAGCTGGCAACTCCAAATATCCTTGTTACTTCTTTATTGGTGCATAAAAAAGTGTGTAAAAACATACAGGGGCTCACACGTTCCGACATACAAGCCTTGATCACAGCACAATTTCAAGATAAAAAACAGAACATATATACTGTTTGCCAAACCGCACCTTCCAATTAATTATCTAATTGAAACAGCAATTAAGAGATATCCAAGACAGGAGGGGAGGTGTAGCATTTGGGAATACAAACATAAAAACAAGTAAACTGAATGAGAAGCAGATCTGCATCATATCTTGGGTTCAAACCATATATGTAGTCATGCTGGGATATGTGGTCCCAAGCTGGGATATATGGTCCCAAGCTGGGATATGTGGTCCCAAGCTGGGATATGTAGTTTCATGCTGGGATATGTGGTCCCAAGCTGGGATATGTAGTTTCATGCTGGGATATGTGGTCCCAAGCTGGGATATGTGGTCCCAAGCTGGGATATGTAGTTCCATTCTGGGATATATGGTCCCAAGCTGGGATATGTAGTTCCATGCTGGGATATATGGTCCCAAGCTGGGATATGTGGTCCCATGCTGGGACAGGCATATACTGGCCATCGAGACTACCGGGAGTTTCCCAGTGGGCCGATGGCTCAGTGGGCCAGTTTGAGTGAAAACCTGTCAAAGTAATGGCTGAGCGCGGCCTGTGTAGCCATTACTTTGAGCACTGCTGTACTGCAAGCGTGGACTGACCTATCCGGCACTGCGGGGCCCCATGGTAGGCTCTGCAACACTAGCACTGGGAGCGGCTGCAATAGGACCTCTCATAGTGTGCTGTTCCCCTCCGGCACCTCCTTTCCTCTCTCCTGTCCACCCCAGGTGCTTGTACATGACTTCATCCGGGATGGACAAGATGAGTGGACAAGGGGCCGGCAGAGAGCAGAGCGCCATGAGAGGTCTTATTGCAGGCATCGGGCGAGGCTGTGTACTATAGACATCACTGGGGAGGGGGGAGCAGAGGCAGCCAGTACAGATATAGAGGGCCCAGGCCCCACCAGGTTCGCAGGAGGCCACATGATACTCTCCTGTTCCCCACCACGCTGTCCCCCTCTGTCTCTCCTACCCCATACGCTGTCCCCCTATGTCCTCCACCCCCCACTGTGTCTCCTCCCCCATATGCTGTCCCCCTCTGTCCTTTACCCCCCACGGTGCCCCCCTGTGTCCTCCACTGTGCCCCCCTCTGTCCTCCACCCCCCACTGTGTCCTCCACCCCCTATGGTGTCCCCCTGTGTCCTTCACCCTCCCACTGTGTCCTGCACCCCCCATGGTGTCCCCCTGTGTCCTCCACCCCCCATGGTGTCCTGCCCCCCCCATTGTGTCCCCCTGTGTCCTCCAACCCTGCCCCCACAGTGTCCTCCTTCACCCCCCACGTGTCCCCCTGTGTCTTCCACCCCCCCCCCAAAGGTGTCCCCCTGTGTCCTCCACCCCCCACTGTGTCCCCCTGTGTCCTTCACCCCCTACGGCGTCCAACTGTGTCCTCCATCTCCACTGTGTCCTCCATCCCCCCCCCCCCCCACGGTGTCCCTCTGCGTCCTCCACCCCCCTTCAACAGTTTATATACTGTTTTTGTGCGTGTTTTCCAAAATTAAAGTGGGCCGGTCTGGATGAAGTCCAGGGCCAAATTTTTTGTCCCAGTCCAACCCTGTGCTGGGATTCACAGTCCCCTACAGGAACTATTTGAGAAAACAGATCTACATCATATCTTGGTTTTAAACCAGCTGGTGTTCTGGATTGAAGACTAAAAATCCACCAGACCTCTCTTTCCAACAGTGTGCGGTGGAAATCTCCACCCCTTGGTTGGTTTTCTAACTTTTCCAAAAAAAACACAAAACGAAAAAAATCCCATGTCACCAGAATGTTCATATTTAAAAAAAAAGTCTGGAGACGTGGGATAGACCCTTATCCTTAACATAGGAGGCCCTACGGGAATGCCCACTGATTCTGATTGTCATAGGAAGTACAGCCAACATACTGACATCTAACAAGATGTACATTCTATTAGATGAATTACTTTTTACTCTTTGTGGTCTCTGGCATGTTTATCGCAGAAGCGGCAGGTACAGTACTGGTGTCTGGTCCCTGTAATACAAACTAAGGGGGACAAGTCACTGCCCAGGGTGCTGGCTCGACGGCTAGAAAATCTACATCGTGAAGAAATGACAGATGCCAAATCCTGATCTATGTTTCAGAATAAAGTGTAGAGTAAAGAGTAAATGTTTTGAAATTATATTTTTTACAGATACAAAATCTAGGGAATATGTGGTCACAAAAGTGACAGATTTATATCCACCAGCATCTTGGGCAGAGCCCCAGCCCCCTTCCTGACCGGGCCATTTTTTGCGATTCGGCGCTGCGTCGCTTTAACTGACAATTGTGCGGTCGTGCGACGTGGCACCCGAACAAAATTGACGTCCTTTTTTCCCCACAAATAGAACTTTCTTTTGTTGGTATTTGATCACCTCTGCGGTTTTTATTTTTTGCGCTATAAACAAAAAAAAAGAGCGACAATTTTGAAAAAAACACAATATTTTGTACTTTTTGCTATAATAAATATCCAAATTACAAAAAAAATATGTAATTTTTTTTCCCTAAGTTTAGGCCGATATGTATTCTTCTACATATTTTTGGTTAAAAAAAAATTCGCAATAAGCGTATATTTATTTAGAGGATAGATTTATGTCATTTTTTATAATTTTTTTACTAGTAATGGCGGCGATCAGCGATTTTTTTTACTGTGACTGCGACATTGCGGCAGACAGATCGGACACTTTTGACACTTTTTTTGGGGGCCAGTGACTACAGAGCTATAAAATGCTACTGATTACTGTATAAATGTCACTGACAGGGACGGTGTTAACACTAGGGGGCAATCAAGGGGTTAACTGTGTTCCCTAGTTGTGTTCTAACTGTGGGGGGGGGGGGGGGTGGGACTGACTAGGGGAGGAGACGAATCAGTGTTCCTACTTAGTAGGAGCACACAATCTGTCTCCTCTCCCCTGACAAAACAGGGGGGTTGTGTGTTTACACTCACAGATCCCGGTTCTCTCTCTGTCACAAGCGTTGGCGGGGGTGCCCGGCGGTAATCGAGCCCACCAGGCACGCTCATCGGCTCTGGGGACACGCTGCGGGCGGGCGTGCACGTACCTACTAAAGCATCCTAAAGAGCCGACGTACAGCTACGACGGCTCGTGCAGGGGAGCCAACCTGCCGCAGTATAACTGCGGCAGCTAGTCCGGAAGCGGTTAAACTCAAAATTGAGGGAATTGTTGGGGTGCAAGGGAGGCAAGATCCAGAACAGCATTGTCACATCCCCCTGAACACACCATCCCCACCGTGAGACATGGTGGTGGCAGCATCATGTGGTGGGGATGGTTTTCTTCAGTAGGGACAGGGAAGCTGGTCAGAGTTGATGGGAAGATGGATGGAGTCAAATACAGGACAATCTTAGAAGAAAACCTGTTAGACTCTGCAAAAGACTTGAGACCGGGGCGGAGGTTCCCCTTCCAGCAGGACAACGACCCGAAACATCCAGCCAGAGCTACAATGGAATGGTTTACATCAAAGCATATTCATGTGTTAGAATGGCCCAGTCACAGTGCAGACCTAAATCCCATTAAGAATCTGTGGCAAGACTTGAAAATTTCTGATCACAGACGCTCTCCATCCAATCTGACAGAGCTTGAACTATTTTGCACAGAAGAATGGGCAGAAATGTCCCTCTCTAGATGTGCAAAGCTGGTAGAGACACCCCCAAAAAGACTTGCAGAGAAAGGGGGTTCTACAAAGTATTGACTCCAGGGGGGTGCCATACAAATGCCCCTCCCCCACACTTTTCACATATTTATTTGTATAAATTATAAATTTCCTTCCACTTCACAATTATGTGCCACTTTGTGTTGGTCTTTTACATAAAATCCCAATAAAATATATACAGTTTTTGGTTGTAACATGAGAAAATGTCAAGGGGTAGGAATACTTTTTCAAGGCACTGTATTCATTCATAAACGTTAATCTTTTTTCTTATCTAACTATTTACCTTC